>NC_134357.1:10029650-10329650 GCF_048569485.1 Anomaloglossus baeobatrachus | reverse complement strand
ACTTTCCCTGTCTGTCACTTTCCCTGTCTGTCACTTTCCCTGTCTGTCACTTTCCCTGTCTGTCACTTTCCCTGTCTGTCTCTTTCCCTGTCTGTCTCTTTCCCTGTCTGTCTCTTTTTCTCTTTACCTTTCTTTGTCTGTCTCTTACCCTGTCTGTCTCTTTCCCTCTCTTTCCCTGTCTGTCTGTTTCCCTGTGTCTGTCTCTGTCTCTTTGCCTGTGTCTGTCTCTTTGTCTGTGTCTGTCTCTTAACCTGTCTCTCTCTTTCGCTGTCTGTCTCTTTCCCTGTCAGTCTGTCTCTTTGTTTGTGTCTGTCTCTTTGTGTCTGTCTCTTACCCTGTCTGTAACTGCCTCTTTCACTGTCTGTGTCTGCCTCTTTCCCTGGCTGCATTGTGACACGCCAACATTCCATTTAAGGGCGTGGCTGCGCATTCTTCTGACGTTCTGGCTGCACTGTGGCTCCCAGCTCCATTCGCTTTAATGGAGGCAGGTTTTTTTGTGAATAACTGTAAAGCGCGGGGTTAAAATTTCCCCTCAAAACATAGTCTGTGACGCTTTCGGGGTCCAGAAGCGTGAGTGTGCAAAATTTTGTGGCTGTAGCTGCGACGGTGCAGATGCCAATCCCGGACATACACACATTCAGCTTTATATATTAGATGAATATATTGTGACTGCACCAGCAGAATAGTGAGTGCAGCTCTCGAGTATAATACAGGAGGTAACTCAGGATCAGTAATGTATGTACACAGTGACTGCACCAGCAGAATAGTGAGTGCAGCTCTGGAGTATAATACAGGAGGTAACACAGGATCAGTAATGTATGTACACAGTGACTGCACCAGCAGAATAGTGAGTGCAGCTCTGGAGTATAATACAGAAGATAACTCAGGATCAGTAATGTAAGTACACAGTGACTGCACCAGCAGAATAGTGAGCGCAGCTCTGGAGAATAATACAGGAGGTAACTCAGGATCAGTAATGTAATGTATGTACACAGTGACTGCACCAGCAGAATAGTGAGTGCAGCTCTGGAGTATAATACAGGAGGTAACCCAGGATCAGTAATGTAATGTATGTACACAGTGGCTCCACCAGCAGAATAGTGAGTGCAGCTCTGGAGTATAATACAGGAGGTAACTCCGGATCAGTAATGTATGTACAAAGTGACTGCACCAGCAGAATAGTGAGTGCAGCTCTGGAGTATAATACTGGAGGTAACTCAGGATCAGTAATGTAATGTATGTACACAGTGACTGCACCAGCAGAATAGTGAGTGCAGCTCTGGAGTATAATACAGGATGCAACTCAGGATCAGTAATGTAATGTACGTACACAGTGACTGCACCAGCAGAATAGTGAGCGCAGCTCTGGAGAATAATAGAGGATGTAACTCAGGATCAGTAATGTAATGTTTGTACACAGTGATTGCACCAGCAGAATAGTGAGTGCAGCTCTGGAGTATAATACAGGAGGTAACTTAGTAACAGTAATGTATGTACACAGTGACTGCACCAGCAGAATAGTGAGTGCAGCTCTGGAGTGTGTGCACAGTGACTCTACATGTGATGTAGGGGCAGATAACATTCACGTACCGGTGTTCAGACCAATCCGCAGCTTCAGCTTTTCGTTGGGCATGTGTCGGATTCTGAAGGTCATCATAGCGCTGAGGAAATGCAGAGACATGGTGGCGATTTCCTCCACGTGACTGATGCCATTGCGGAGCGGGAGGCCACTGGCGACCATATAGGCATCGCCGATAGTCTCCACCTGCAGACAGGTATGGTTGCACAGTGCATTAGTTGTTTCTGCTTTTAGCCTGGTCTGATTATTTGCAGACTGCGCAGCGTCGGGGGAATGGACTGGGGATAAGGTGTTGTAGCTTGGACACCTTAGGACATTCTATGAAGTGCACGGCCCTTTAATGTAAGAGTGACGCCGGATTATTGGGATGTCATGGAGTATCCGCTGATCGCTCACTCTGGCGGCACTGGTGATGTCGGATTATTGGGATGTCATGGAGTATCCGCTGATCGCTCGCTCTGGCGGCACTGGTGACGCCGGATTATTGGGATATAATGGAGTATCTGCTGATCGCTGATACAATGTGTGGCTGCCGGCCCCTGGACCCCTCTTACCTTGTACACGTCGTACGCCTTGATAATCTCATCGAATAGGCTATACAGGTCATTGAGTAAATCCACCACCTGGAGGGGCGAGCTGGAGGAGCAGAGGGTGGTGAACCCCACTATGTCCGAAAAGAAGATGGTCACCGAGCCGAAGCTCTCCGGCTCCACCGATTTACCAGCCATCAGCTGCTCTGCAATAAAGCTGACCATGGGAGACACTCAGTGACATGATGTGACCCCGAGCAAAGCCGCCACCACCCATCATCTCCAGGAAGATGCGGGCAGTGGGGGT
This sequence comes from Anomaloglossus baeobatrachus, assembly GCF_048569485.1. Classification (NCBI taxonomy): domain Eukaryota; kingdom Metazoa; phylum Chordata; class Amphibia; order Anura; family Aromobatidae; genus Anomaloglossus; species Anomaloglossus baeobatrachus. Next base: position 10,327,234 of record NC_134357.1, on the reverse strand, counting down.
TATGTGACTGTAAAAAGTATTAGAGGGAGCATCTAGGCTACGGCAGGGGGCACCAACTGCACGGGCGCAAAACATTTGTTCTGTAGCTTGATTGAAATAATTGTTGCACCTTTTCCTTTCCTCTTATAGAAGCTGCAGATCCCCGGTGCCCGACTACTGATTATCAGCAGTGGTGACATGCATCGGCGCACGACTACTGATTGTCTGCAGTGGTGACTTGTACCAGCACACGACTATTGATTGTCTGCAGTGGTGACGTGCACTGTCACATGACTACTGATTGTCTGCAGTGGTGACGTGAACTGGACACGACTACTGATTGTCTGCAGTGGAGAAATGCACCGTCACACGACTACTGATTGTCTGCAGTGGTGACGTGCACCGTCACACGACTACTGATTGTCTGCAGTGGTGACGTGAACTGGCACACGACTACTGATTATTTACAGTGGTGACGTGCACCGTCACACGACTACTGATTGTCTGCAGTGGTGATATGAACTGACACACGACTACTGATTGTCTGCAGTGGTGACGTGCACCGTCACACGACTACTGATTGTCTGCAGTGGTGATATGAACTGGCACACGACTACTGATTGTCTGCAGTGGTGACGTTCACCGTAACACGACTACTGATTGTCTGCAGTGGTGACGTGCACCGTCACACGACTACTGATTGTCTGCAGTGGTGACGTGCACTGTCACATGACTATTGATTGTCTGCAGTGGTGACGTGAACTGGCACACGACTACTGATTGTCTGCAGTGGTGAAATGCACCGTCACACGACTACTGATTGTCTGCAGTGGTGACGTGCACCGTCACACGACTACTGATTGTCTGCAGTGGTGACGTGAACTGGCACACGACTACTGATTATTTACAGTGGTGACGTGCACCGTCACACGACTACTGATTGTCTGCAGTGGTGATATGAACTGACACACGACTACTGATTGTCTGCAGTGGTGACGTGCACCGTCACACGACTACTGATTGTCTGCAGTGGTGATATGAACTGGCACACGACTACTGATTGTCTGCAGTGGTGACGTGCACCATCACACGACTACTGATTGTCTGCAGTGGTGATATGAACTGGCACACGACTACTGATTGTCTGCAGTGGTGACGCTCACCGTAACACGAGCTCCAGCTCTTTTTCGGTTAACACGATTCATGGACAGGACGGTTCCCACCAGGAGGATCTGAAGAGCTTTTGATCCTCTGCAGAAAGTGCAACGTATTACATAGTTACGGATTTATGCCTAAACTGACGCGCTGAGCGTCTGAAAGCTGCAACATGACAACTTCTCTTGTGTTAAAAATGCATTTTATTTGTGGATTTTCCGCATAGACATTAATGAGATGGGATAAATCCACAAGCAAAAAAAATCTGTGTTTTTTAATGTTTTACTACAGTGAAAATGCACTAAAAACGCAAGTAATCCGCACAGGAAAGTATCAAAAAAGTGTCATGAAAGCCAAATACCGGGAAATAAACAAATCTGCTTAATTATTAGACATGACAAAGCAACAAGAGACAAAAAGTGACAATATGCAAGAAAAAAAATGCAAGAAATCAAAATTACATAAAAGATGCACAAAATCTGCAACATCAAAAAAAAATCACCAAAAGATCATTGTGATAATGGAGCCCAAAAAGTAAAAATAAAAAATGAGAATTTTTGAATTTGCAAAAGTTTATCAAGTATTGTGCGTCCAGGAGCCACAAAGGTGCAAAAACTCCCAGTGCAAAAAATGAGGACAATAAAGCATCTGCTGAGCAGTAATGCCGCCATCTAGTGGTACATAGGAGGCATAGCGTCTAGTCTGGAATAAAATCAACTGTAGTTTAGGACAAGATTTTCAAAGCAACGAGACGCGTTTGGGAGCTGTTTTTTCTTATTTGAATGCACAAATTCTGGTATAAAAACTATTTTGCACTTGGGTTATGTTAAAAATGTTGCATCTTTTTCGCTTTTAAAGGTTCTTTGTTTCCTGCATATCGCTGGCTGCGGAATGAGTTAACATAGAACCTGCCAGTGAGCTCGTTATCAGAGAGAATATTTCCGCTGATTTCTGACCACATTAAAGTTCAGCTCTTCTTTACTGCGGTTTATGATCATGAATCTGCAGAGAAAAAGGATAAAAGCTTCACAAGCCCCGGTCGGTCTGAGCTCGCTGACAGTCTCAGTTTCTGGGCTGGGAAACAGTCAGGAAAAGGTAAAGGTTGTGAATTTTTTAATGAACCTGAACTGTAAAAATGATGAAGCATTGAAGTAGGAAAAAAGTTGCCTCTTAAAGGGGTCAATGATTTTTAAGCAGTGGGAATTGTTTTTCACGTTGAAATTAATTTAGGCGATGAATTTATTACCTTGTGGTGTTTGTCCTGTACTGATCAGCGCCCGGTGGTCTCGGGGGGCAACGTCCTCACCTTGGTAACATGGTAGACAGCAGCTTGTCCGTCTTCTTCTTCTCGGCCACCAGCTGCACCGTCCGCTCCTCCACCACCTCCTCCAGGTGATTGGCATATCTCTCCAGCTTGTTCACCATATTGTCCAGGATGCTGACGTGTCTACACAGAGACACACAAAGGGTTAATACCATAATTATATTATTTGCTCTTCTATTTTGTTCTGATCTTACATGAGTTCACGCTTCTACTACAGTCACATCAGGAGCTGCACTCTAAATTCTGCTGGCATCCTGTTTTTCAGGAGCTGTACTCTTAATTCTGCTGGCTCCTGTTTGCTCAGGAGCTGCACTCTTAATTCTGTTGCCATCCTTTTTGCTCAGGAGCTGCCCTCTAAATTTTGCTGGCATCCTGTTTGCTCATGAGCTGCATTCCTTATTCTGCTGGCATCCTGTTTGCTCATGAGCTGCACTCTAAATTTTGCTGGCATCCTGTTTGCTCAGGAGCTGCACTCTAAATTCTGCTGGCATCCTGTTTACTCAGGAACTGCACTCTAAATTCTGCTTGCATCCTGTTTGCTAAGGAGCTGCACTCTAAATTCTACTTGCATCCTGTTTGCTCAGGAGCTGCACTCTAAATTCTGCTGGCATCCTGTTTGCTCAGGAGCTGCACACTTAATTCTGCTGGCATCCTGTTTGCTCTCGGGCCACAGCTCCTCATACAATGAGAGGCTTCAGTGTTTTTCGATTTATAAGCTCCTGAGTCCAGCATGCATCCACCAATAATGCAGGGTTCAGACTCACCCTTCAGGGCTGGCTCCTCGCAGGCTTCTCTTGATAGAGATGAAGGACGGCCGGCGTTCGGGGTTCTCGTCCCAGCACATTTTCAGCATGGCGATGATGCGTTCGTTGCACTTTTCCGCGGTTAGCGTCGGTCTCAGCGGGATTGTTGCGCTCGGATCTTTGATTTTGTGGATAATTTCTGAAATGAACGAGGAAAATGTTTATTTAATAAGTAAATGTAAGGTTTTCCTGGAATTGTGTAAAAATGGACAATTCCTTTAAGCTGTTACCTTCTGGCTCCAGGCCCAGGTCCTGGTAGGGCCCCACCTCATGGTCGTAGATCAGCTCCCGCATAATGAGGGCGAAGCTGTAGACGTCTCCTCTCTGGGTCCCCTGGCAGGGAAATCGCTCCAGACGCAGCAGCTCCGGAGACGTCCAGAAAAGCTCTGTCCGGGCGACATAAACACAGGAGAGAATAAAAGAGCCATAAATGTAAAGGACAAGCCCGCGAGAAAGACGATAAAAGATACTGTACTGTGTCGCCACACTGTGCACAGAAATAATGGCACCAAACCAGGGGAAGAAACCGCACAGCTGCACATAGGAGGCAGAAGCAGAACTGCCATATAGCGCCACATCCTCAGAATACTGCTACATGGGGGGGGGGGCGGATTATTGTGTCTCCAAATTCAATTAACATGAATGTAACATAACACCATATAGTGACCATAAATGTCACCACCATCCACATAAACGCAGAGACACACGCACACAACGGGGGAGATAAGTATAAAACACATCTCCAAGTTCCTAAATAAATATATTTCCAAAGATGCTATTGACATGAATTTCTCACCAGATGTCAGTAACAGCCCATCCAATCCACAAAGGGAAAGAAATCACCATAGATGTCCATAAATGATGGGTAATGATGAGGAATGACACAGGGAAAGTGTTGAACACGTTACTGAAATGGATTTAATGCTTGCTACATTCTCCTTTGTTGGTGATGAAGCTCCAGACACCTCCTGTATGGAGACACTAGTCACCTGCATTGCTCAGGTGGATTTTGGTCCATTCTTCCGCACACACTCCTCACATCCTGTATGGAGACACTAGTCACCTGCATTGCTCAGGTGGATATTGGCCCATTCTTCCGCACACACACCTCACATCCTGTATGGAGACACTAGTCACCTGCATTGCTCAGGTGGATTTTGGCCCATTCTTCCGCACACACTCCTCACATCCTGTATGGAGACACTAGTCACCTGCATTGCTCAGGTGGATTTTGGCCCATTCTTCCACACACACTCCTCACATCCTGTATGGAGACACTAGTCGCCTTCATTGCTCAGGTGGATTTTGGCCCATTCTTCCACACACACTCCTCACATCCTGTATGGAGACACTAGTCGCTTGCATTGCTCAGGTGGATTTTGGCCCATTCTTCCACACACACTCCTCACATCCTGTATGGAGACACTAGTCACCTGCATTGCTCAGGTGGATTTTGGCCCATTCTTCCGCACACACTCCTCACATCCTGTATGGAGACACTAGTCGCCTGCATTGCTCAGGTGGATTTTGGCCATTCTTCCACACACACTCCTCACATCCTGTATGGAGACACTAGTCGCCTGCATTGCTCAGGTGGATTTTGGCCCATTCTTCCGCACACGCTCCTCACATCCTGTATGGAGACACTAGTCACCTGCATTGCTCAGGTGGATTTTGGCCCATTCTTCCGCACACACTCCTCACATCCTGTATGGAGACACTAGTCACCTGCATTGCTCAGGTGGATTTTGGCCCATTCTTCCGCACACACACTCCTCACATCCTGTATGGAGACACTAGTCACCTGCATTGCTCAGGTGGATTTTGGCCCATTCTTCCGCACACACACTCCTCACATCCTGTATGGAGACACTAGTCACCTGCATTGCTCAGGTGGATTTTGGTCCATTCTTCCACACACACTCCTCACATCCTGTATGGAGACACTAGTCACCTGCATTGCTCAGGTGGATTTTGGCCCATTCTTCCGCACACACACTCCTCACATCCTGTATGGAGACACTAGTCACCTGCATTGCTCAGGTGGATTTTGGCCCATTCTTCCGCACACACTCCTCACATCCTGTATGGAGACACTAGTCCCTGCATTGCTCAGGTGGATTTTGGTCCATTCTTCCACACACACTCCTCACATCCTGTATGGAGACACTAGTCACCTGCATTGCTCAGGTGGATTTTGGCCCATTCTTCTGCACACACTCCTCACACCCTGTATGGAGACACTAGTCGCCTGCATTGCTCAGGTGGATTTTGGCCCATTCTTCCACACACACTCCTCACATCCTGTATGGAGACACTAGTCACCTGCATTGCTCAGGTGGATTTTGGTCCATTCTTCCGCACACACTCCTCACATCCTGTATGGAGACACTAGTCGCCTGCATTGCTCAGGTGGATTTTAGCCCATTCTTCCGCACACACTCCTCACATCTTGTATGGAGACACTAGTCGCCTGCATTGCTCAGGTGGATTTTGGTCCATTCTTCCGCACACACTCCTCACATCCTGTATGGAGACACTAGTCACCTGCATTGCTCAGGTGGATTATGGCCCATTCTTCCGCACACACTCCTCACATCCTGTATGGAGACACTAGTCACCTGCATTGCTCAGGTGGATTATGGCCCATTCTTCCGCACACACTCCTCACATCCTGTATGGAGACACTAGTCGCCTGCATTGCTCAGGTGGATTTTGGTCCATTCTTCCACACACACTCCTCACATCCTGTATGGAGACACTAGTCGCCTGCATTGCTCAGGTGGATTTTGGCCCATTCTTCCACACACACTCCTCACATCCTGTATGGAGACACTAGTCTCCTGCATTGCTCGGGTGGGATTTTGGTCCATTCTTCCACACACACTCCTCACATCCTGTATGGAGACACTAGTCGCCTGCATTGCTCAGGTGGATTATGGCCCATTCTTCCGCACACACTCCTCACATCCTGTATGGAGACACTAGTCGCCTGCATTGCTCAGGTGGATTTTGGCCCATTCTTCCACACACACTCCTCACATCCTGTATGGAGACACTAGTCGCCTGCATTGCTCAGGTGGATTTTGGTCCATTCTTCCACACACACTCCTCTCATCCTGTATGGAGACACTAGTGACCTGCATTGCTCAGGTGGATTTTAGCCCATTCTTCCGCACACATTCCTCACATCCTGTATGGAGACACTAGTCGCCTGCATTGCTCAGGTGGATTTTGGCCCATTCTTCCACACACACTCCTCACATCTTGTATGGAGACACTAGTCGCCTGCATTGCTCAGGTGGATTTTGGTCCATTCTTCCGCACACACTCCTCACATCCTGTATGGAGACACTAGTCACCTGCATTGCTCAGGTGGATTTTAGCCCATTCTTCCACACACACTCCTCACATCCTGTATGGAGACACTAGTCACCTGCATTGCTCAGGTGGATTTTGGTCCATTCTTCCGCACACACTCCTCACATCCTGTATGGAGACACTAGTCACCTGCATTGCTCAGGTGGCTTTTGGCCCATTCTTCCGCACACACTCCTCACATCTTGTATGGAGACACTAGTCACCTGCATTGCTCAGGTGGATTTTGGCCCATTCTTCCGCACACACTCCTCACATCCTGTATGGAGACACTAGTCCCCTGCATTGCTCAGGGGGATTTTGGCCCATTCTTCCACACACAAAGTCCTCACATCCTGTATGGAGACACTAGTCGCCTGCATTGCTCAGGTGGATTTTGGTCCCTTCTTACACACACACTCCTCACATCCTGTATGGAGACACTAGTCGCCTGCATTGCTCAGGTGGATTTTGGCCCATTCTTCCACACACACTCCTCACATCCTGTATGGAGACACTAGTCGCCTGCATTGCTCAGGTGGATTTTGGGCCATTCCTCCACACACACTCCTCACATCCTGTATGGAGACACTAGTCGCCTGCATTGCTCAGGTGGATTTTGGTCCATTCTTCTGCACACACTCCTCACATCCTGTATGGAGACACTAGTCGCCTGCATTGCTCAGGTGGATTTTGGCCCATTCTTCCACACACACTCCTCATATCCGGTATGGAGACACTAGTCCCTGCATTGCTCAGGTGGATTTTGGTCCATTCTTCTGCACACACTCCTCACATCCTGTATGGAGACACTAGTCGCCTGCATTGCTCAGGTGGATTTTGGCCCATTCTTCCACACACACTCCTCACATCCTGTATGGAGACACTAGTCGCCTGCATTGCTCAGGTGGATTTTGGTCCCTTCTTACACACACACTCCTCACATCCTGTATGGAGACACTAGTCGCCTGCATTGCTCAGGTGGATTTTGGCCCATTCTTCCACACACACTCCTCACATCCTGTATGGAGACACTAGTCGCCTGCATTGCTCAGGTGGATTTTGGGCCATTCCTCCACACACACTCCTCACATCCTGTATGGAGACACTAGTCGCCTGCATTGCTCAGGTGGATTTTGGTCCATTCTTCTGCACACACTCCTCACATCCTGTATGGAGACACTAGTCACCTGCATTGCTCAGGTGGATTTTGGCCCATTCTTCCACACACACTCCTCATATCCGGTATGGAGACACTAGTCCCTGCATTGCTCAGGTGGATTTTGGTCCATTCTTCTGCACACACTCCTCACATCCTGTATGGAGACACTAGTCGCCTGCATTGCTCAGGTGGATTTTGGCCCATTCTTCCACACACACTCCTCACATCCTGTATGGAGACACTAGTCACCTGCATTGCTCAGGTGGATTTTGGGCCATTCCTCCACACACACTCCTCACATCCTGTATGGAGACACTAGTCGCCTGCATTGGTCAGGTGGATTTTGGCCCATTCTTCCGCACACACTCCTCACATCCTGTATGGAGACACTAGTCGCCTGCATTGCTCAGGTGGATTTTGGTCCATTCTTCCGCACATACTCCTCACATCCTGTATGGAGACACTAGTCGCCTGCATTGCTCAGGTGGATTTTGGCTCATTCTTCCACACACACTCCCCACATCCTGTATGGAGACACTAGTCGCCTGCATTGCTCAGGTGGGATTTTGGCCCATTCTTACACACACACTCCTCACATCCTGTATGGAGACACTAGTCGCCTGCATTGCTCAGGTGGATTTTGGCCCATTCTTCCACACACACTCCTTACATCCTGTATGGAGACACTAGTCGCCTGCATTGCTCAGGTGGATTTTGGTCCATTCTTCCGCACACACTCCTCACATCCTGTATGGAGACACTAGTCGCCTGCATTGCTCAGGTGGATTTTGGTCCATTCTTCCGCACACACTCCTCACATCCTGTATGGAGACACTAGTCGCCTGCATTGCTCAGGTGGATTTTGGCTCATTCTTCCACACACACTCCCCACATCCTGTATGGAGACACTAGTCGCCTGCATTGCTCAGGTGGGATTTTGGCCCATTCTTACACACACACTCCCCACATCCTGTATGGAGACACTAGTCGCCTGCATTGCTCAGGTGGATTTTGGCCCATTCTTCCACACACACTCCTCACATCCTGTATGGAGACACTAGTCGCCTGCATTGCTCAGGTGAATTTTGGCTCATTCTTCCACACACACTCCTCACATCCTGTATGGAGACACTAGTCGCCTGCATTGCTCAGGTGGATTTTGGCCCATTCTTACACACACACTCCTCACATCCTGTATGGAGACACTAGTCACCTGCATTGCTCAGATGGATTTTGGTCCCTTCTTCCACACACACTCCTCACATCCTGTATGGAGACACTAGTCGCCTGCATTGCTCAGGTGGATTTTGGCCCATTCTTCCGCACACACTCCTCACATCCTGTATGGAGACACTAGTCACCTGCATTGCTCAGGTGGATTTTGGCCCATTCTTCCGCACACACTCCTCACATCCTGTATGGAGACACTAGTCGCCTGCATTGCTCAGGGGGATTTTGGCCCATTCTTCCACACACATAGTCCTCACATCCTGTATGGAGACACTAGTCGCCTGCATTGCTCAGGTGGATTTTGGCCCATTCTTCCGCACACACTCCTCACATCCTGTATGGAGACACTAGTCACCTGCATTGCTCAGGTGGATTTTGGCCCATTCTTCCGCACACACTCCTCACATCCTGTATGGAGACACTAGTCGCCTGCATTGCTCAGGGGGATTTTGGCCCATTCTTCCACACACATAGTCCTCACATCCTGTATGGAGACACTAGTCGCCTGCATTGCTCAGGTGGATTTTGGCCCATTCTTCCACACACACTCCTCACATCCTGTATGGAGACACTAGTCACCTGCATTGCTCAGGTGGATTTTGGGCCATTCCTCCGCACACACTCCTCACATCCTGTATGGAGACACTAGTCGCCTGCATTGCTCAGGTGGATTTTGGTCCATTCTTCTGCACACACTCCTCACATCCTGTATGGAGACACTAGTCCCTGCATTGCTCAGGTGGATTTTGGCCCATTCTTCCGCACACACTCCTCACATCCTGTATGGAGACACTAGTCGCCTGCATTGCTCAGGTGGATTTTGGTCCATTCTTCTGCACACACTCCTCACATCCTGTATGGAGACACTAGTCCCTGCATTGCTCAGGTGGATTTTGGCCCATTCTTCCGCACACACTCCTCACATCCTGTATGGAGACACTAGTCCCCTGCATTGCTCAGGTGGATTTGGCCCATTCTTCCGCACACACTCCTCACATCCTGTATGGAGACACTAGTCGCCTGCATTGCTCAGGTGGATTTTGGTCCCTTCTTACACACACACTCCTCACATCCTGTATGGAGACACTAGTCGCCTGCATTGCTCAGGTGGATTTTGGTCCCTTCTTACACACACACTCCTCACATCCTGTATGGAGACACTAGTCGCCTGCATTGCTCAGGTGGATTTTGGCCCATTCTTCCACACACACTCCTCACATCCTGTATGGAGACACTAGTCACCTGCATTGCTCAGGTGGATTTTGGGCCATTCCTCCACACACACTCCTCACATCCTGTATGGAGACACTAGTCGCCTGCATTGCTCAGGTGGATTTTGGTCCCTTCTTACACACACACTCCTCACATCCTGTATGGAGACACTAGTCGCCTGCATTGCTCAGGTGGATTTTGGCCCATTCTTCCACACACACTCCTCACATCCTGTATGGAGACACTAGTCGCCTGCATTGCTCAGGGGGATTTTGGCCCATTCTTCCACACACATAGTCCTCACATCCTGTATGGAGACACTAGTCGCCTGCATTGCTCAGGTGGATTTTGGCCCATTCTTCCACACACACTCCTCACATCCTGTATGGAGACACTAGTCGCCTGCATTGCTCAGGGGGATTTTGGCCCATTCTTCCACACACACACTCCTCACATCCTGTATGGAGACACTAGTCGCCTGCATTGCTCAGGTGGATTTTGGTCCCTTCTTACACACACACTCCTCACATCCTGTATGGAGACACTAGTCGCCTGCATTGCTCAGGTGGATTTTGGCCCATTCTTCCACACACACTCCTCACATCCTGTATGGAGACACTAGTCACCTGCATTGCTCAGGTGGATTTTGGGCCATTCCTCCGCACACACTCCTCACATCCTGTATGGAGACACTAGTCGCCTGCATTGCTCAGGTGGATTTTGGTCCATTCTTCTGCACACACTCCTCACATCCTGTATGGAGACACTAGTCCCTGCATTGCTCAGGTGGATTTTGGCCCATTCTTCCGCACACACTCCTCACATCCTGTATGGAGACACTAGTCGCCTGCATTGCTCAGGTGGATTTTGGTCCATTCTTCTGCACACACTCCTCACATCCTGTATGGAGACACTAGTCCCTGCATTGCTCAGGTGGATTTTGGCCCATTCTTCCGCACACACTCCTCACATCCTGTATGGAGACACTAGTCCCCTGCATTGCTCAGGTGGATTTGGCCCATTCTTCCGCACACACTCCTCACATCCTGTATGGAGACACTAGTCGCCTGCATTGCTCAGGTGGATTTTGGTCCCTTCTTACACACACACTCCTCACATCCTGTATGGAGACACTAGTCGCCTGCATTGCTCAGGTGGATTTTGGCCCATTCTTCCACACACACTCCTCACATCCTGTATGGAGACACTAGTCACCTGCATTGCTCAGGTGGATTTTGGGCCATTCCTCCACACACACTCCTCACATCCTGTATGGAGACACTAGTCGCCTGCATTGCTCAGGTGGATTTTGGTCCCTTCTTACACACACACTCCTCACATCCTGTATGGAGACACTAGTCGCCTGCATTGCTCAGGTGGATTTTGGCCCATTCTTCCACACACACTCCTCACATCCTGTATGGAGACACTAGTCGCCTGCATTGCTCAGGTGGATTTTGGGCCATTCCTCCACACACACTCCTCACATCCTGTATGGAGACACTAGTCGCCTGCATTGCTCAGGTGGATTTTGGTCCATTCTTCCGCACACACTCCTCACATCCTGTATGGAGACACTAGTCGCCTGCATTGCTCAGGTGGATTTTGGCCCATTCTTCCGCACACACTCCTCACATCTTGTATGGAGACACTAGTCACCTGCATTGCTCAGGTGGATTTTGGGCCATTCCTCCGCACACACTCCTCACATCCTGTATGGAGACACTAGTCGCCTGCATTGCTCAGGTGGATTTTGGTCCATTCTTCTGCACACACTCCTCACATCCTGTATGGAGACACTAGTCGCCTGCATTGCTCAGGTGGATTTTGGTCCATTCTTCCACACACACTCCTCACATCCTGTATGGAGACACTAGTCGCCTGCATTGCTCAGGTGGATTTTGGTCCATTCTTCCACACACACTCCTCACATCCTGTATGGAGACACTAGTCTCCTGCATTGCTCAGGTGGATTTTAGCCCATTCTTCCACACACACACTCCTCACATCTTGTATGGAGACACTAGTCACCTGCATTGCTCAGGTGGATTTTGGTCCCTTCTTACACACACACTCCTCACATCCTGTATGGAGACACTAGTCGCCTGCATTGCTCAGGTGGATTTTGGTCCCTTCTTCCACACACACTCCTCACATCCTGTATGGAGACACTAGTTACCTGCATTGCTCAGGTGGATTTTGGTCCATTCTTCCACACACACTCCTTACATCCTGTATGGAGACACTAGTCACCTGCATTGCTCAGGTGGATTTTGGTCCCTTCTTACACACACACTCCTCACATCCCGTATGGAGACACTAGTCGCCTGCATTGCTCAGGGGGATTTTGGCCATTCTTACACACACACTCCTCACATCCTGTATGGAGACACTAGTCACCTGCATTGCTCAGGTGGATTTTAGTCCATTCTTCCACACACACTCCTTACATCCTGTATAGAGACACTAGTCGCCTGCATTGCTCAGGTGGATTTTGGTCCCTTCTTACACACACACTCCTCACATCCCGTATGGAGACACTAGTCACCTGCATTGCTCAGGTGGATTTTAGTCCATTCTTCCACACACACTCCTCACATCCTGCAGGTCCCGGCTCCTTCCATGATCTCGGAGCTTTAGTTCCTTCCAGACATTTTCTATTGGATTCAGCTCCGGTGATCGGCTCGGCCATTCTAGCAGATTTATTTTCTCTTTCCTTGTCTGTGTGTTTGGGATCATTGTCTTGTGAAATGTCCGCCCTCGTTTCATCCTCATCATCCTGGAAGATGGCAGCAGATTTTTATCAGGAATGTCTCCATACATTCGTCTATTCATCCTTCCTTCAATTATATGACGTTCTCCAGTGCCGTCTGCTGAGAATCAGCCGCACACCATGATGTTCCCACATCCACACTTCACTATTGGTGTTTTTGGGTTGATTTGCCTTTTGGCCTCCAAACATGGTGTGTATTATGGCCTCCAAAGAGTTCAGTTTTGATCTCATCTGACCAGACTAATGTTGTGGAGTAAATTTTAAACGCTCTTGAACCTTCCTTTTTTTTTTCAGCAATGGATCCCAGCATGGTGAGCGTGCATACAGGAGCGTGCATACAGGCCATGGAGGAGGGAATGCATTACTTATTCCTTTCTGTGAAACAATTGTACCTGCTGATTCCAGATCTTTCTCTAGCCTCCAGAGGTGTCCTTGGCTCTTGGACAAATCTTATAATTTCACTGATCTATCTGAAGCCTTGTGTGGAGCACCTGGTCGTGGCTGGTTTATTGTGAAATTATGTTCTTTCCGCTTCTGGTTTATGGCCTCAGCAGCGCTCACTGGAACCTTCACCAACTTAGAAATTCATCTGTAACCAATGCAATCAGTATGTTTTGCAACAAACAGGTTGTGAAAGTCTTGACGCAGCTCACTGGTTTTGCACATCATGAGATGTTTCTTGTGAGGCTCCATTGTAATGAGACATCTTTTTATCGTCCATCAGTTGAAACAACTGATAATATTTTCACTAAGTGACAGAATTGCTTTCTAATTACTGATACATTTCAGCTGATGTCAAAACTTTCCACGGCTTTTTGTACCTCTCTTTCTTCATGTATTCAAAACTTTTTCCATGTGGCATTTCCCATTATCACACATCACTTAATTTATGGATATCTATGTGGATTGGATGGGTTGTTACCAATATCTGGTGACAAATTCATATCAATAGCACCTTTAGAAATATAGTTACTTATAAGTATTGAACACGTCACCAATTTTCTTTTACCCTTTGTATATATACTGTAACACAATGTTACACTTCAGGAATGCATTCATTATTATGCTGCTGTAGAAGATAAAACAATCTGTGCTAGCAGAATAGTGAGTGCAGCTCTGGAGTATAATACAGGAGGTAACTTAGGATCAGTAATGTATGTACACAGTGACTGCACCAGCAGAATAGTGAGTGCAGCTCTGGAGTATAATACAGGAGGTAACTCAGGATCAGTAATGTAATGTATGTACACAGTGACTGCACCAGCAGAATAGTGAGTGCAGCTCTGGAGTATAACACAGGAGGTAACTCAGGATCAGTAATGTAATGTATGTACACAGTGACTGCACCAGCAGAATAGTGAGTGCAGCTCTGGAGTATAACACAGGAGGTAACTCAGGATCAGTAATGTAATGTATGCACACAGTGACTGCACCAGCAGAATAGTGAGTGCAGCTCTGGAGTATAATACAGGAGGTAACTCAGGATCAGTAATGTATATACACAGTGACTGCACCAGCAGAATAGTGAGTGCAGCTCTGGAGTATAATACAGGAGGTAACTCCGGATCAGTAATGTAATGTATGTACACAGTGACTGCACCAGCAGAATAGTGAGTGCAGCTCTGGAGTATAATACAGGAGGTAACTCAGGATCAGTAATGTATATACACAGTGACTGCACCAGCAGAATAGTGAGTGCAGCTCTGGAGAATAATACTGGATGTAACTCAGGATCAGTAATGTATGTACACAGTGACTGCACCAGCAGAATAGTGAGTGCAGCTCTGGAGTATAATACAGGAGGTAACTCAGGATCAGTAATGCAATGTATGTACACAGTGACTGCACCAGCAGAATAAAGAGTGCAGCTCTGGAGTATAATACAGGGAGTAACTCAGGATCAGTAATGTAATGTATGTACACAGTGACTGCACCAGCAGAATAGTGAGTGCAGCTCTGAAGTATAATACAGGAGGTAACTCAGGATCAGTAATGTAATGTATGTACACAGTGACTGCACCAGCAGAATAGTGAGTGCAGCTCTGGAGTATAATACATTGGTCTGTGTTGCATTTGTCTCTTTCCTTCCTACCTGAATAGTTGATGTTTTTCGTTGTCAGGTCTCTATACATGGTGCCGTGTGTGAATTCCCATAAAGCAAATCCTGAGAGTTTGACTTGCATGCGACTATCTACCAGGCAATTTGTAGGCTTCAAATTTCCATGAGAGTTCAGGGGGCTGCTGTGCAGAAAACTCATCCCCTGTAACGAGAGAACAATGCAAGGAGGAATGAAAATGTTATCATGTATTCGGGGACACGGCACTGAGGGAGATGGGACTTTATTAAAGGGAACCTGTCACCAGATTTGGCGACTATAAGCCATGGCCACCACCAGTGGGCTCTTATATACAGTTTTCTGGAATGAGGTATATTAGAGCTCACTGGTGGTGGTAGCGGCTTATAGTCACCAAATCTGGTGACAGGTTCCCTTTAATTATGTCATATGCTATTGAATGGTGGATACAGCATATCTCCCACAATGCTGCACAGCCCTGACGCTGCAACCGGTAGCCTGAGGTTATAATTCTCAATATATGAAGGTTTTCCACGGCTGAAGAGCAGCAGGTTAATGGGGGCAGAAACAGAATAAGGTCGGGGCCGATCTCACAATACTCACATTCACAATGTCATGAGCAAAGGAAAGCTTAAACACCCAGTCCAGCTCCACGTCACTATGGTGCAAAACATCCTGCAAATGCAAGAAAACATGATGAGAATTCACCTCTCTATGCTTTCTATTATCTGTCTATTATCATATATTAATCTAATATCTATTTACTTTTCTAGTCTTTTGCCCGGACCATCATGAAGACTTCCCCTCCCCATGATTGTAGATTTTGGGGAAGCTCCCCTGGTTTCCGGCTTCCTTCTACCAACAACATAAACTCTTCCTTCTGTTGCCTCCTTTATGTGTTCATGTTATGTCCGGCTTTGCCCCATTTACTGCCCCTGATATATGACACATTGCCCCCAAATACAGTAATTACCTCCAAAAAAGAGTGCCCCCTATAGACAGTGGCGGATAGATAGAAACCCCAAAATAGTGGAGCCAAACTGTGCCCCATATTGTGGCTCAGACAGAAGTGGTGACTCAGCGATTGTGTCCCCCACATTAACAGCATCATTTGTACCCTATAGAGTGAATGTGCCCATAACCATGGCTGGTGCCCCATTATATTCTGCATTGTAGCACTTTTACGCCATATATATGGTGCGCACTTTGTGCTCCGATGCAGTAATAATCCTACACCGTAATAAGCCCACCTATGTAAGGATTTGAAAAGGAAAAATATCTCCTTTGTGGCTCTTTGAAAGCAAAAATTATATTTTTGTGCCCTCCCCCCCAAAAAAAACTAGTGCCTACACAAGCCCCATTTCTGCCTTCCTCACACATAAGAGCTTATCTTTCTGCACATAGAAAGTATTAAAACAGACTTTGGCTCCCATTGTTCTCCGAAAAGAAACACTGCTCCCAACGAGTCTCCAAAATGTAATAATGTTACCTGTGTCCCCAAAACAGAACTACCAGCCGCTCTGCCCCACACACTTACATGCCCAAGTTTGTGCCCCTTAGTTCCCACCTTTGTGCCCCTTAGTCCCTACCTTTGTGCCTCTTAGTCCCCACTTTTGTGCCCCTTAGTCCCTACCTTTGTGCCTCTTAGTCCCCACTTTTGTGCCCCTTAGTCCCTACCTTTGTGCCTCTTAGTCCCCACTTTTGTGCCCCTTAGTTCCCACCTTTGTGCCCCTTAGTCCCTACCTTTGTGCCCCTTAGTCCCCACTTTTGTGCCCCTTAGTTCCCACCTTTGTCCCCACCTTTGAACTACCAGCCGCTCTGCACCACACACTTACATGCCCAAGTTTGTGCCCCTTAGTCCCTACCTTTGTGCCTCTTAGTCCCCACTTTTGTGCCCCTTAGTTCCCACCTTTGTGTCCCTTAGTCCCCACCTTTGTGTCCCTTAGTCCCCACCTTTGTGCCCCTTAGTTCCCACCTTTGTCCCCACCTTTGTGCCCCTTAGTTCCCACCATTATCCCCACCTTTGTGTCCCTTAGTTCCCACCTTTGTGCCCCTTAGTTCCCACCTTTGTGCCCACCTTTGTGTCCACCTTTGTGCCCCTCATACCTTCAGACTCCCCTTCTTGCAGTATTGGGTCACAACACAAACATTGGGGGGTTCAATGCAGACACCAAAGAAAGTGTTGAGGTTTTCGTGCTTCAGCTCCCGGATCTGGAACGTGACGGCCTCAGTTTTAGAATTTGTAAATATTAAACTGTTACAAATTGTCACTGATTCAAGAGAAGGTTCTTAAAGGGACAGGCACCGGGAAAGGTTCTGATTCTGTCCATGTCACAATAATGTATCAGTAATTAGTAACAGGAAATTACAGAAAATACTGAAAATTCTCACCAAACGGAATTCCTTCAGGACAGACGGCTTCCTGACTCGCATTGCAGCTGTGTGGTCAGTGACATACTTCAGGGCAATATTATTACCCTACAATACATGAATAATGATTTTATTGTATCGTATCCTCCAGTCACATCCACAGCGGACGACAAAAATCACCTGACTACAACAGGAACTCTGGAGGTGGCTAGAGGATAAGATACAATGTAAGAGCAGAATAGTGAGTGCAGCTCTGGAGGTGGCTAGCGGATAAGATACAGTGTAAGAGCAGAATAGTAACTGCAGTTCTGGAGGATAAAACACAATGTAACAGCAGAATAGTGACTGCAGCTCTAGAGGTGACTAGAAGATAACACACAATGTAAGAGCAGGACAGCAACCACAGCTTTGGAGGTGATTGGAGGATAAAACACAATGTAACAGCAGAATAGTGACTATAGCTCTGTAGGTGAATGGAGAATAAGACATGATGTAACAGCAGAATAGTGAGTGCAGCTCTGGAGGTGACTGGAGGATAAGACATGACGTAACAGCAGAATAGTGATTGCAGCTCTGGAGGATAAGAGATGATGTACTAAGATGATTCCACAATGCCAGATGAGGAGAGATTAGTGGTTACCTGGTACACACCGATGGTGGAGTAGAAGCGGTCTTTCCCTTGCCTGTCGGTGAACGTGCAGCTCTGATTGCTGGAAATGACGGCGCTGGATCCCAGACTCCCCGCTCTTTTGGACGGGGTACTGGAGGGTGTCTGTGGAAAGCAGAAAGGTGGCACAAGTGCAAATAAACGTCCGGGTACCCAACAGTCAGAACGCTGAATAAAGCTTCCCCCAACCTTAGAAGGAAGGAGAGGGGGGGTCTCGCCCCTCTCCCCCCATAACATGAGCTTCTGCCCCCTCTACACCAGCATCAGAGGTTACATGGGACACACAAGCCATAGCTGTAACCAAAGCCACCGGCACAACCCGGAGCGATGGGCGGATCGTGTATTATCTGTACAGGGCCCAGTGTACGGAGAGTCAGAGCTGGGGGATACTGAACACAGTACACGTCTGTAACATTCGGACCCCAATATTCAGGAAAGCCGAATGTTTCTCAGAGGTCAGTACAAGACGAGTAAGGCTATGTGCCCACGGGACCTTGTTTCTGCGGATTTTGCCGCGGAAAACCGGCGGATTTTTCTGGATTTTCCACATAAATCCGCAAGTTTTAGCATGTACAGTCACTCCCCATGTTATCCTATGGGACATGGGGAGTGCTGTGTCCACGCTGCGGAAAGTGCGGCTGCCGACCATGCTGCGTATGTAGGTATCCGCATGTATAATTGCATGTCAATTATTCATGCGGAATTACCTGCGGATGTCCCGGCCCTCCGCTATGGAGATACGAGGCCGGGACGTCCGCAGGTAAGCCGCATGAATGTCCGCATGTTTCCCGCAGCTATTCTGCTGGAATCTAGCAGCTAAAAATAGCTGCGGACGCCGGCGGGCAGCTGCAGGAAACATGCGCTCGTACGTACATCCGCAGGTACGAGCGCCCGTGGGCACATAGCAGACTCATCCCAGATAAGTGCATCTACACAGACACTAAACTAACAGGAAGTCATGGGAAACCATAAGAAAGCAGAATAGTGAGTGCAGCTCTAGAGTATAATACAGGATGTAATTCAGGATCAGTAATGTATGTACACAGTAACTACACCAACAGAATAGTGAGTGCAGCTCTGGAGTATAATACAGGAGGTAACTCAGGATCAGTAATGTAATGTATGTACACAGTGACTGCACCAACAGAATAGTGAGTGCAGATCTGGAGTATAATACAGGAGGTAACTCAGGATCAGTAATGTAATGTATGTACACAGTGACTGCACTAGCAGAATAGTGAGTGCAGATCTGGAGTATAATACAGGAGGTAACTCAGGATCAGTAATGTAATGTATGTACACAGTGACTGCACCAACAGAATAGTGAGTGCAGATCTGGAGTATAATACAGGAGGTAACTCAGGATCAGTAATGTAATGTATGTACACAGTGACTGCACCAACAGAATAGTGAGTGCAGATCTGGAGTATAATACAGGAGGTAACTCAGGATCAGTAATGTATGTACACAGTGACTGCACCAGCAGAATAGTGAGTGCAGCTCTGGAGTATAATACAGGAGGTAACTCAGGATCAGTAATGTATGTACACAGTGACTGCACCAGCAGAATAGTGAGTGCAGCTCTGGAGTATAATACAGGAGGTAACTCAGGATCAGTAATGTAATGTTTGTACACAGTGACTGCACCAGCAGAATAGTGAGTGCAGCTCTGGAGTATAATACAGGAGGTAACTCAGGATCAGTAATGTAATGTGTTGTGAATGTCATCTGAGTGGGTGCTGGTGTGGAGCTCCCTCTTGTGGCCAGGAATGGTAATGAAGCTGTGTCTGAATTTGTGACTCAGAAATGTGTTGCAGTTAACTGGGAATTTAGGAAGTCTAATTGCAGGTCAGCCTAATGTATTTAGAGGAGCATTTTCTGCCTGGCGGCCGCTGGTGATGCATGTTTTCTGGCTGCTTCTGAAGATGGCTGGGAGTTTTCTCTTCAGTTTCTCCCATTTCTTCTCTGACTGAATCTACTCCAGATAAGTTTGCTGGTTTCTGTGCTTAATTGCTGAAATTGCACTTAAGGTTGTTTCTGTTTATTCCATTTGGTCCTGTATTTGGTTTCTTGTATGTGAAAATGTGTATTTCTGCTTTTGTGAGCAGGGCAGTTTCTCCAGCAAAAAAGGGATCTTGCTCCCTGTTCATGTTTGGATTATTTGCACTGTAGAATACTGTTTGTTCTGTGATTTTGTTTCTTCCCATTATATCTGCAGTTCACTTGAAAGTGTCTGGCACAAGAGTACCTGATATAGTGGGGAAAGACCCAGTGGTCTTAGTATTTTTTTTTCCTATCAGGAGTTTGTTATTTTTTTGCAGGGTTTTTTGCTGGCCGCAATCAGTTATCTGTCCTGTCATATCGTATCATCGGGCCTAGGATTCCTCATTTCTATCTTTGAGGTGTAGCACGTTTCTCCAGCAGTGACGAAGTATCTAGGTTTGTTAGGAACATCCCACTGCTACTTCTAGAGTTGTCTGATAGATAGGGATTGCGGTCAACTTAGTTTCCAACTACTCTTGTGGTTTTGTTTTTTCTTGATTAGTGGGATTTTTTGTGATCATCCACGGTTACCAGATCATAACAGTAATGTATGTACACAGTGACTGCACCAGCAGAATAGTGAGTGCAGCTCTGGAGTATAATACTGGAGGTAGCTCAGGATCAATAATGTAATGTATGTACACAGTGACTGCACCAGCAGAATACTGAGTGCAGCTTTGGAGGATAATACAGGAGGTAACTCAGGATCAGTAATGTAATGTATGTACACAGTGACTGCACCAGCAGAATAGTGAGTGCAGCTCTGGAGGATAATACAGGAGGTAACTCAGGATCAGTAATGTAATGTATGTACACAGTGACTGCACCAGCAGAATAGTGAGTGCAGCTCTGGGGTATAATACAGGATGTAACCCTGATTTCTCTCACCTTGTTGTCTTTAAGAATGGAAATTTCTTCATATTTAATTAGCCACCAAGAATCGTTGTTAAATTGAGTCTTAATTTTTCCCTTCTGAACCAGGAGGTAAAACACAAACATGAGCCCGGCCACAGCAGTGACGATGAGAGTGATGATTAGTGCAAGAACAGGAATGTCTGCAACAACCAAGCATGTACAGGGTTAATTACGCAATGTTATCGTCAGTCAGATTTAGGATTGTGTTTTTAGTGATTTTCCCACATTTTTAATATTTACAGATTCCATAATAAAAGGGTCTGTATCGCAGGACGGGTGCAGAGCAAATGTGGTGCCAATATCCAAAAAGATGACAAAATCTGACCCTGGTAATTATAGGCCGGTAATATTAACCTCTACTGGGGGTAAAATCCTTAGAGATGCCATCCTGGAGGATTTCAAGAAGAATAACCTCATGGCCCAGTATCAGCATGGGTTTATGAGGGATCGGTCCTGTCAGACTCATCTGATCAGCTTCTATGAGGAGGTAAGTTCCAGACTGGACCACGGAAATGCAGTGGATGTTGTCTATATGGATTTTTCAAAGGTGTCTGATACAGTGCCACAGAAAAGGAGGGTACATAAAATGAGAATAATGGGAATAGAGGAAAATATGTGTAACTGGATTAAGAACTGGCTCAGTGATAGGAAACAAAGGAAAGTTATTAATGGAACACACTCTGACTGGGTCACAGGTATCAGTGGGTTATCACAGGGGTCAGTATTGGGCCCTCTTCTGTTTAACATATTTATTAATGACCTTGTAGGGAGCATTAAGAGTTGAATTACAATATATTCAGATGATACTAAACTCTGTAAAGTAATTAATACAAAGGAGGATAATTTAATATTACAGAAGGACTTATGTAAGCCGGAGGCTTGGGCTGAGAAATGGCAATGGAAGTTTAGTGTGGATAAATGTAAGGTCATGCACTTTAGCAGAGAAAATAAAATGTATAATTATGTATTTAGTTGTAAAACCCCGGGTAAAACTGTCACTGAGAAAGACTTTGGTATATGGGTGGACGGCAAACACAACCGTACTGACCAGTGTCAGGCAGCTGCTGCCAAGGCTAATAAAATAATGGGATGCATTAAAAGAGGCTGAGATAGTCCTGAGAAGAACGTGATTGGTGCGATATGACCACTGATGGGGATCTGAGATTGTGCAATCACTGCCTTTCTGCATTTATTAAAGAGCCGGTCACGCTTGAGGCACAGAGCATCGACCAAACATTGTTTATGACATTAGTTGCTGAATAGTAAAAGTTTATTATAAATCTGCCCATATCTGGTGTAATGTCTGGATACTATTATACTGTGGAGGGGGAAAGGGGGTGTACTTACTAGTTAGGGTTACTTTGCAAAGCTCATTGAAGAATTCACAGTCCGGCCTGTCTTTAGGACGAGTCGCTCCCGGCCAGTTGATCTGGGAGAAGGCGCTTGTGGGGCTAAAGGGACAACAGATCAGTACGGTCAGCTCATCATCAGATTACAGGTTAGGCTTCTAGGGCGCCCCCTGTCTGCAGCTGAGTGTGGTGCAATCCACACATGACCATGGCAAGCCTGCAGGGGGACCCATAACATTAACGCTTCATGTAAAACATCAAGAATGTGATAGCTTCAGCAGCTGCATATGATTTAGGCAATTTGAAAATACTAGGACAATGGCTGCAGAGGCTGAGCACTGTATACACTGATATATATACTGCTGCACTGCCCTTTACATGCAATATGTGCACTATTTATCAATATTCATCCAGTAGGAAAACTGAAGTCTGTGGGGAGCCTGTAGGGAGCATAAAACTACTGGATTTATTTAGGGATAAATCAAAAGATTAAAATTTGATTAAGAAGGAACTAATGCGTTTTCAGTACAGTACTTGGATCTTCGTAAGGTTCATGTCCTGTTCACTACGGTTTCCAGTATTTTTTGGCGGTAAACCAAGGATCAGGAGGTCGGCAAATAGGATATTTTAAAAACTTAGCTTTAAATAAAAAAAAAATTGCATACAAGATTTCAATCACTATTTATATTGGAATTATTTATATTGGCAGTGTACAGCACTATTTATATTGGCAGTGTATAGCACTATTTATATTGGTACTGTATAGCACTATTTATATTGGTACTGTATAGCACTATTTATATTGCCACTTTATAGCACTATTTATATTAGCACTGTATAGCACTATTTATATTGGCAGTGTATAGGACTATTTATATTGGCACTGTATAGCACTATTTATTTTGGAACCTAGCCAGCTGTCCTGTCATAGTAATATTCCAGCAACCAATCCAAAAGTTCCTATATAAGGAGCAGTCATATCAGCAATCAATAAAGCAGAAGACATATAGGAAAGATACGTGTGTGTGTCTTTACTTTTTTGTCTCTTCCACGGTATAGCTGGTCCAATTCTTGACTCTATTTGAGTGAGAAAGCTTCTTGTCTCTGACAATTTGGAGGCCCCAGCGAGATATCACATTTTTCTCTTTGAATTTTGTCCTGGACTAAACAAATTAACTGCATCCTATCCTGAACAGAAAACAAAATCCCTGGGGTAAGTGAGCTTTTGACTCACAGATAATTTCTCTCCGGGAGGAAGGGATGGCAGATTAGTGTCAGTCTAGGGTGAAGAGTAACGGGGGAAATCAAATCCTCAGGTACAAAATATTTGTTAACTGTTACTTGTCTGTGTATGTTGGATATCTGTGTATGTGTATATATATATATAATATATATATATATATATATATATATATATATATATATATATATATATATATATTATTGCTGTGTGTGTTATTAGTTTACTGCATTTTTTATGATACATTTTATCTGGGCACTGTAGGGCATTAATTGTTTTGCCACTATTAGCACTATTTATCTGTGAGTTACCATTGTATAACTACTGTATATGCTGTACATATAGGAAATTATTAGGAAGAAAAGCACAGATCCTGAGCCATGTGTGGATGATATTAGGAAGGGGGTCGCACACTTTTTACTTTGTAGTGTGCAGATATGGAGGTACCTGATTTCTCTCTTGTAGCTGTCGTATTGTAGAACGGGCACAAAGCGCGGCATGTCGCCAACCAGCTGCAGGTCATAGATGGAGTAATCGATGAAGCGCTCTCCGTTCTCGTCAATGCTCAGCAGCCCGGTCACCCCTACACAGCCAGACAGCATAGGAGTATCTGAGACCATATCAGTCCATGTAGTCTACACATATCTCCCCAATGCTGAGGCTCAGACGACAAGTTGCTCACCGCCTGCCATCTCCTTACCATACAGCTGCGTCTCATTGTATCCTCTAAGGCTTTCCACCAAGGCTCGTCCATCCGTGATACTTCGCCCCCGCTTTAGCATTTCCCGCAAACCCAAGGCATATACCAAGACGGAATCATGGAGATAAGCGGCGTATGGGCTAATCTGCAACACAATGCAAGCAGTTAGCATTTTCTATATATGGAGACTTGGCGATGTTCACATGTAAAGTTACAGGCGTTCAAAGTATACAAGGTTTTCGAGTGGAAAATGCTCCATTTTTGGAAGATTTTTGAAGAGCTTTTCCCTGAAGGGTAAGGCTGTGTGCACATGGAGTCTTTTAGCTGAGGTTTCAGAGAAGAAACTAAGTGGAGATTTAAAGGTTTTGAAGACTTTTGAGATTTGAAGTTTTTGCTCCTCAAAAACGTCTTCCGTGCCCATGGCCGTATTTTCAGTGTTTTGTTTGGATTGTGTCTAATTTAGAAGTTTATGCTTTAAAATAGTGACATGAACTGTTATTTTTCTTTCAAGGAATTGTTCAGAATCTTTTCAGGAAATGAAAAACTCCAAAAAACTCCTCATATGAACAGCATCCAAGATGAACACTGTATGTAGGATTTTTGGAAGGTTTGGTACCTGCGCTCATAAGTGTTAGCAATTCAGATAATTACTACCAATTTACTAACCAGTGCAATCATTGAAGGACTATTGGAACTGCTGATTTGCTGGAATGAATAGCAGTGTTGCCCCCTTCTGCCTGCAGTGTGTAATTACAGATTTGTAGGCCGTTTAGGTACCTGGTCCTCCGCCTCAATCTCGCTGTAGAATGGGGGACCCTTCAGCTTCTCGTAGACCTGCTTCATGAAGGACATGTAACTATAAGAGGAGTTCAACGCTATCATGAGAACGGCTTCATACGCCCGGACAATCGTCTCATTCTTTTCATTGATCAGGGTGTCCTTCCAAAAAACATCCTAAAAACAAATATTCAGTGCGGTAATAAGAGTCTTACTGAGTGAAGAGAAATCAGAACAACAAGACTAAAGATATGAAGAATGAATGATACTCGACCAACGTAGTAATCATAGATGTGCACTTGTAACATTGTAAAATATATTTTTCATCAGTTGTAGAATAATAAGGGGTACTTTGCACACAGAGATAAATCTGCGGCAGATCTGTGGTTGCAGTGAAATTGTGGACAATCAGTGCCAGGTTTGTGGCTGTGTACAAATTGAATAATATGTCCACAATTTCACTGCAACCACAGATCTGCCAAAGATTTATCTGTGTGTGCAAAGTAGCCCTTAGGCCTCTGCCACACTCACGTGAATTTCACGCACGTGCCGAGAGACACGTATTTTCCCTGCGTGTTGCGTGCAGGTAAGTACGTGTCTCTGGTACGTGCGTGACACGTGTGTTCTACGTGTGCTATCCGCGATAGCACACGTAGAATCAGTAATTATTATACTCACCTGGTCCTTCCTGCTGCCGCGCTACTGTCCGTGGTGCTGATCCTCGGTCTCCAGCCCTCCCGTCTCCCCGCTGCTGCTGCTGGCAGGCAGTGAAGTGAATATTCTATGAGATTAATGAGCGGCGGTCGGCAGCAAGAGGCAGCAGCGGCAGAGACAGGAGGGCTGGAGAAGGTGAGTAAATGTTTTGTTTTTTTTCACTGACATGTGTGTTTTCTCCGGCGCGTGTCACACGGGACCGCATCCACACTACACCCGTGTGGTACGGGTGCGGGCCGTGTAACACCCGTGCTGCCGGAGAAAACACTGACATGTCAGCGCTTTGAAAATCGCACACACGTACAAACGCACACGGACACACGTTCCGTGTGGTTTTACGTGTGTGTGCCTGCTACAATAGGGTAGCATTGGTTAAAGTGTCTCCGTGCCGCCGGTACGTGTAAAAAATGACAAACACGTGCCGGAGGCACGGATGTGTGGCGCAGGCCTTAGGCTGCTTTCACACATCAGTTTTTTGCCATCAGGCACAATCCAGCAAAAACATGAAAAAACGGATCCGGCGTCTGTTGCCGCCGGATTCATTTTTCCCCCCATAGACTTCTATTAGCTCCGGATTGTGCCGGATGGCCTTGCGTTCCAAACAGCTTTTGCCGGATCAGGCAAAATTTGATTGTCCGGTGGCCGGATGGAACATTGAAGTGAACATTTTTTGTCTCCCGCAAAAAAAGGTATCGTTCCGGCACCGTACGTCGCGTTTTATAATGGAAGCTTATAGACGTTGTATCTGGCGTAATACGGCAAAAAACGGATTATGGCCGCCGGATCCGTTTTTTTTAACTGAGCATGCTCAGTATCACACCGGATCTGTCAAAAAACTGAAGGAACTGATGGAAAAAACTAATGCAACTGATCAGTTTTTTCGCCGGATCCGTCGCATCAGTTTTTTCGCCGGATTGTGCCTGATGGCAAAAAACTGATGTGTGAAAGCAGCCTAACCACAACAGTCACTCAGTGGCAGATATACCACATGTGCAGCCAGTGCAGCTGCACCGGGGCCCAGAGGTGAATGGGGGCCCATGCAGGGCGGATTGTAAAGAGGGCAATCTGGCCTGACGTTTGGAGTCCGAGGCTTCGGGGGGCCCATGGCCAGATTGCCCTTATTTATAAGCTGTGCGCTAGGCAGGTAGCGATCCTGCTGCACAGTACAGTTTTTCTTCTTTTGACTTAGTGGGAGACTCCTCTCCATTATTAATCCCTGGGCTTGATGTCAGCTGATACTGTACGCCTGATATCAACCCAAAAAAATAAAATTGGAGCATCTAATCTGATGCTTCACTTCTGGGGCAGCTGCAGGCTGCTATTTTTTGGCTGGGAACTCCTGCCTGAGTCATCTTTGGGTAAGTAGTTCATGCATTTTCCCCATGTGTCCTCCTTGTGTTGTCTTTAGTGGTTGGTGGGTTTGACGAAGAGCTCATCCCATCCGTTCCCTATTTAGGGCTCAGCACCAGGGATATCTATGGTCAGGTATCCTACTCGGTGCATAAGTGCGGAAGCTATCTAGGGCGGTGAAGTACACCAGGGGTCCGCAGTAGCTTTGGTCAGGGGTCACCGTCTTACCGTTCCCTAGACACAGGATTTCCCTTCCTTTTTGCCGCTTACTTGGTACTTCCCCGTACCTAGTGTGACCGGCAGTTCATATCCCAAAACAATAAATAGTTCAAAAGCAGTTGGAGCGTTGGAATCAGTACATATATCCTTCATCAATATTATAATCAACACTTCTGATCATACAAACATTGATTATTGTGATAACTATATAATGTCCCATTGATCATGTGTATAATAATCAAACATTTTATCCCCAATTCAATGACATTTTCTCAGTACAGTGACAGTGGAAATGTTTCTACAATACTTTATAACTTGATTTATGGACATTTATGGTGTCATTTATTTGCCTGTTGGATTGGATGGGTTGTTACTGACATCTGGTGAGAAAGATTTGTCAGAATCTACCATAATTACATATATTAAAAGTACAACTTTATCATATTCATTGAAAATAATCTCACAGAAATGTAGACACACACTTATCTTGTAGGCGTATTCAGGATATCATCCCCATGGATACTTTTTCAGATGGTACAATTACCAAACCAAGGTATTCCTGGAAGGTGTAAAAAAGGAAATCTCCCAAGCTCGACGCGTTTCCCCCCACCTATATGTTGTGTTTCATCAGGAGGCCAGGATAAGACACAATCGCCATCATTCCCTGGAACTGCACATATGACAGGAGGAGTTACCAGTGCTGCACGTGTAGCAAACACGCCATCCTGGTACTCCGACACGGTAACTTTATGTGGCCTGTGGCTTTACTTAACCTTTTTGGACAAGATGGCATAGATTGCTTTATATTTATGTGTTGGTCCAGCTTGTTTATATTTGATAGGGAGTTTAGGCACATTTGTCTGAGGGCCACCCGCCGTGGAATGGGGGCACCTCATGAACCCTAGGGTGCGTACAACTGTTATATCTCCATTGATAGGTAGGGGACAGCGTTCTCCTGGGGATCACTTAGTATATCTGTCCCCATTATATGCATATGGTTTAGGATAATTGGTTACCCCGTTATACTATCTAATGGGGGTCTTCCTATACTTTGTATCTGGGGTATTCTATGTTGTATCTTCTTGTATTTGTGCGTCTACATTCCTGTGAGATATTGCCATTACTTTAAATGAATTTAATAAAGTTGTACTTTTAATGTATGTAATTTAGGTAGATTCTGTCAGACATTTGGCTTCACTGCCTTTTGTTCATCCCTTTTTGAGAAGGTCATGTCCATAGCACCTTAGAAATAGATTTATTTGGAAAACTGGTGATGTGTTCAATACTTATTTCACCTGCATTTTTTTATTTACATATTTTTTGTACTTTTTCAGGTGGAATCTGCTTGGAAAAGATGATTTTTCATATAAACTTAGTTGGAATATAAACACTTAAGTGTGTATTGATGAAAATATCCCCAGCTTTGTATGAGGGGAGGGCACTGACATAAGGGGGGGATTCAGGAAACAGTTCATCGTCAGCTGGAATCTTAAAGTTGCAATTTTTTTTGTGCAACAAGATCTTTTGCAAGCTTTGGAGTTTTAATGGAAACTGCAGAACTTCACAGGAAAGTGATCTGGTCTTTAGGAGAGGATGGACGGATTCTGATAATGTAGTTAGAATGTAGAATATAGGGGCTGATGTGACCCAGGACCGGAGCACAATTTAGGACTTTAGCGCATAATCACCCAAAAAAATGCACCAAATTGAGAGGATGAAACTTAATGAATTTGCTGCATTGAACGTCTGGACTTTGAAACAAAAGCTAAGAAAACTGCAGCTGGTGACATTAGGAGGCAACAGAACACCTGATGCTGCGTCTTCACAGGTGTGTCTGGAGCCGCTTAATTTTGTATCGGGAAGTGATCAGGCATGATGCTGTGTTGGCAGATACAATATCAGCGGTATGCTGAAGTGAGCAGCATCGGGAGCCCCCTTTAAGACCCTCTTCTGAGCCAAACTGCATTTCTTTTATCTAGGCCCCATTCTGCAGCTTTCCACATTGTGTCCTGTATGAAAGGATTGGACTCACCAGAAATCCGCTGACTTCAAACTGCTGCATCATGATGAAGACAAAATGTCCATCTATCAACCCCTGTTTTTCTGCTTCCAGCAGGATCAGTCTGGAGTCCTCAGAATTTGCCACAAGTACGATGACTGGAAGAGAGAAAGATAACATAAGGCGCAGTTCACACCTGCAAATCACCATAGTGCTGTACACAGCGCTCTGAGCCGACGGTCTCCCCAGTGCTGCTTGCTCCCCCTCACAGGCAGAAGCTGCAGCTGCATCCCCTCACTCCCCCATCATCCCCTCACTCCCCCATCATCCCCCTCGCTCCCCCATCATCCCCCTCACTCCCCCATCATCCCCCTCGCTCCCCCATCATCCCCCTCGCTCCCCCATCATCCCCCTCGCTCCCCCATCATCCCCCTCGCTCCCCTATCATCCCCCCTCACTCCCTCATCATCCCCCTCACTCCCCCATCATCCCCCTCGCTCCCCCATCATCCCCCTCGCTCCCCCATCATCCCCTCGCTCCCCCATCATCCCCTCGCTCCCCCATCATCCCCCCTCACTCCCTCATCATCCCCCTCACTCCCCCATCATCCCCCCTCACTCCCTCATCATCCCCCTCACTCCCCCATCATCCCCCTCGCTCCCCCATCATCCCCCTCGCTCCCCCATCATCCCCCTCGCTCCCCCATCATCCCCTCGCTCCCCCATCATCCCCCCTCACTCCCTCATCATCCCCCTCACTCCCCCATCATCCCTCTCACTCCTCAATCATCCCCCTCGCTCCCCCATCATCACCCTCACTCCCCCATCATCCCCCTCACTCACCCATCATCACCCTCACTCCCCCATCATCCCCCTCACTCCCTCATCATCCCCCTCACTCCCCCATCATCCCCCTCACTCCCCCATCATCCCCCTCACTCCCCCATCATCCCCCTCACTCCCCCATCATCCCCCTCACTCCCCCATCATCCCCCTCACTCCCCCATCATCCCCCTCACTCCCCCATCATCCCCCTCACTCACCCATCATCACCCTCACTCCCCCATCATCCCCCTCACTCCCTCATCATCCCCCTCACTCCCCCATCATCCCCCTCACTCCCCCATCATCCCCCTCACTCACCCATCATCACCCTCACTCCCCCATCATCCCCCTCACTCCCTCATCATCCCCCTCACTCCCCCATCATCCCCCTCACTCCCCCATCATCCCCCTCACTCCCCCATCATCCCCCTCACTCACCCATCATCCCCCTCACTCACCCATCATCCCCCTCGCTCCCCCATCATCCCCTCGCTCCCCCATCATCCCCCTCACTCCCCCATCATCCCCCTCACTCCCCCATCATCCCCCTCACTCCCCCATCATCCCCCTCACTCCCCCATCATCCCCCTCACTCCCCCATCATCCCCCTCACTCACCCATCATCCCCCTCACTCCCCCATCATCCCCTCGCTCCCCCATCATCCCCCTCGCTCCCCCATCATCCCCCTCCCTCACCCATCATCCCCCTCGCTCCCCCATCATCCCCCTCGCTCCCCCATCATCCCCCTCACTCCCCCATCATCCCCCTCACTCCCCCATCATCCCCCTCACTCCCCCATCATCCCCCTCACTCACCCATCATCCCCCTCACTCCCCCATCATCCCCCTCACTCCCTCATCATCCCCCTCACTCACCCATCATCCCCCTCACTCCCCCATCATCCCCCTCACTCACCCATCATCCCCCTCGCTCCCCCATCATCCCCCTCGCTCCCCCATCATCACCCTCACTCCCCCATCATCCCCCTCACTCCCCCATCATCCCCCTCACTCCCCCATCATCCCCCTCACTCCCCCATCATCCCCCTCACTCCCCCATCATCCCCCTCACTCACCCATCATCCCCTCGCTCCCCCATCATCCCCCTCGCTCCCCCATCATCCCCCTCCCTCACCCATCATCCCCCTCGCTCCCCCATCATCCCCCTCGCTCCCCCATCATCCCCCTCACTCCCCCATCATCCCCCTCACTCCCCCATCATCCCCCTCACTCCCCCATCATCCCCCTCACTCACCCATCATCCCCCTCACTCCCCCATCATCCCCCTCACTCCCTCATCATCCCCCTCACTCACCCATCATCCCCCTCACTCCCCCATCATCCCCCTCACTCACCCATCATCCCCCTCGCTCCCCCATCATCCCCCTCGCTCCCCCATCATCACCCTCACTCCCCCATCATCCCCCTCACTCACCCATCATCACCCTCACTCCCCCATCATCCCCCTCACTCCCTCATCATCCCCCTCACTCCCCCATCATCCCCCTCACTCCCTCATCATCCCCCTCACTCCCCCATCATCCCCCTCACTCCCCCATCATCCCCCTCACTCCCTCATCATCCCCCTCACTCCCCCATCATCCCCCTCACTCCCCCATCATCCCCCTCACTCCCCCATCATCCCCCTCACTCCCTCATCATCCCCCCTCACTCCCCCATCATCCCCCTCACTCACCCATCATCCCCCTCACTCCCCCATCATCCCCCCTCACTTCCCCATCATCCCCCTCACTCACCCATCATCCCCCTCACTCCCCCATCATCCCCCCTCACTTCCCCATCATCCCCCTCACTCCCCCATCATCCCCCTCACTCCCCCATCATCCCCCTCACTCCCCCATCATCCCCCTCACTCCCCCATCATCCCCCCTCACTGCCCCATCATCCCCTCACTCCCCCATCATCCCCCCTCACTCCCCATCATCCCGTCACTCCCCCATCATCCCCCTCACTCCCCCATCATCCCCCTCACTCCCCCATCATCCCCTCACTCCCCCATCATCCCCCTCACTCCCCCATCATCCCCCTCACTCCCCCATCATCCCCCCTCACTCCCCCATCATCCCCCCTCACTCCCCCATCATCCCCTCACTCCCCATCATCCCGTCACTCCCCCATCATCCCCCTCACTCCCCCATCATCCCCCTCACTCCCCATCATCCCCACACTCCCCCAACATCCCCCCTCACTTCCCCATCATCCACCTCACTCCCCCATCATCCCCCTCACTCCCCCATCATCCCCCTCACTTCCCCATCATCCCCCTCACTTCCTCATCATCCCCCTCTCTTCCCCATCATCCACTCACTTCCACATCATCCCCCTCACTCCCCATCATCCCCCTCACTCCCCCATCATCCCCCTCACTTCCTCATCATCCCCCTCTCTTCCCCATCATCCCCTCACTCCCCCAACATCCCCCTCACTCCCCCATCATCCCCCTCAATCCCCCATCATCCCCCTCACTTCCCCATCATCCCCCTCACTCCCCCATCATCCCCTCACTCCTCCATCATCCCCCCACACTTCCCCATCATCCCCTCACTCCCCCATCATCCCCCTCACTTCCTCATCATCCCCCTCTCTTCCCCATCATCCCCTCACTCCCCCATCATCCCCCTCACTCCCCCATCATTCCCCTCACTCCCCCATCATCCCCCTCACTCCCCCATCATCCCCCTTGCTCCCCCATCATCCCCCTCACTCCCCCATCATCCCCCTCACTTCCCCATCATCCCCCTCACTCCCCCCATCATCCCCCTCGCTCCCCCATCATCCCCCTCGCTCCCCCATCATCCCCCTCGCTCCCCCATCATCCCCCTCGCTCCCCCATCATCCCCCTCGCTCCCCCATCATCCCCCTCGCTCCCCCATCATCCCCCTCGCTCCCCCATCATCCCCCTCGCTCCCCCATCATCCCCCTCGCTCCCCCATCATCCCCCTCACTCACCCATCATCCCTCTCACTCACCCATCATCCCTCTCACTTCCCCATCATCCCCCTCACTTCCCCATCATCCCCCTCACTCCCCCATCATCCCCCTCACTCCCCCATCATCCCCTCGCTCCCCCATCATCCCCCTCACTTCCCCATCATCCCCCTCACTCCCCATCATCCCCCTCACTACCCCATCATCCCCCTCACTCCCCATCATCACCCTCACTCCCCCATCATCCCCCTCACTCCCCCATCATCCCCCTCACTCCCCCATCATCCCCCTCACTTCCCCATCATCCCCCTCACTCCCCCATCATCCCCCTCGCTCCCCCATCATCCCCCTCGCTCCCCCATCATCCCCCTCGCTCCCCCATCATCCCCCTCGCTCCCCCATCATCCCCCTCGCTCCCCCATCATCCCCCTCGCTCCCCCATCATCCCCCTCGCTCCCCCATCATCCCCCTCGCTCCCCCATCATCCCCCTCGCTCCCCCATCATCCCCCTCACTCACCCATCATCCCTCTCACTCACCCATCATCCCTCTCACTTCCCCATCATCCCCCTCACTTCCCCATCATCCCCCTCACTCCCCCATCATCCCCCTCACTCCCCCATCATCCCCTCGCTCCCCCATCATCCCCCTCACTTCCCCATCATCCCCCTCACTCCCCATCATCCCCCTCACTACCCCATCATCCCCCTCACTCCCCATCATCACCCTCACTCCCCCATCATCCCCCTCACTCCCCCATCATCCCCCTCACTCCCCCATCATCCCCCTCACTCCCCCATCATCCCCCTTGCTCCCCCATCATCCCCCTCACTTCCCCATCATCCCCCTCACTCCCCCATCATCCCCCTCACTCCCCCATCATCCCCCTCACTCCCCCATCATCCCCCTCACTCCCCATCATCCCCCTCACTACCCCATCATCCCCCTCACTACCCCATCATCCCCCTCACTCCCCATCATCCCCCTCACTCCCCCATCATCCCCGTCACTTCCCCATCATCCCCTCACTCCCCATCATCCCCCTCACTACCCCATCATCCCCCTCACTCCCCATCATCACCCTCACTCCCCCATCATCCCCTCGCTCCCCATCATCCCCTCACTTCCCCATCATCCCCCTCACTCCCCCTTCATCCCCCTCTCTTCCCCATCATCCCCCTCACTCCCCCATCACCCCCCTCGCTCCCCATCATCCCCCTCGCTCCCCCATCATCCCCCTCGCTCCCCCATCATCCCCCTCACTCCGCCATCATCCCCCTCACTTCCTCATCATCCCCCTCACTTCCCCATCATCCCCCTCACTTCCCCATCATCCCCCTCTCTTCCCCATCATCCCCCTCTCTTCCCCATCATCCCATTGCTCCCCCATCATCCCCCTCACTCCCCATCATCCCCCTCGCTCCCCCATCATCCCCCTCACTCCCCATCATCCCCCTCGCTCCTCCATCATCCCCCTCACTCCTCCATCATCCCCCTCGCTTCTCCATCATCCCCCTCGCTCCCCCATCATCCCCCTCAATCCCCATCATCCCCCTCGCTCCTCCATCATCCCCCTCACTCCTCCATCATCCCCCTCGCTCCTCCATCATCCCCCTCGCTCCCCCATCATCCCCCTCTCTTCCCCATCATCCCCCTCACTCCCCCATCATCCCCCTCACTCCCCCATCATCCCCCTCACTCCCTCATCATCCCCCCTCACTCCCCCATCATCCCCCTCACTCACCCATCATCCCCGTACACCTACCGTACAATGTATTACTGTAACTTGCCAACCTGGTATAAATTATTGAAGCCCTTGGAGTCTCAGGAAGTTTTTTCTTTATATCAAACCATTTTCTTTTTTTTTTTTCACTTTTTTATTGTCACACACCAGAATCCATAACTTTTTAATTTTGGGGATATTATGATGCGAGCGCTTGTTTTTTGCTTTTTTTTCAGGAGGAGTTATATTTGCAGGTTGCATCATTCTGAGATACATATAATGTTTAACAAACTTTTACTAACTCTTCACAGGAAGGAATTTACACAAACCAGTAATTCTGCAACTATTGTTTTGCATTTTTAAATCTTTTCGCCGTGGAGCAGAAATAAAGGGGTTAACTTTAATCGTGATCGGCACAATAATGATGATGTTAAATAAAGGCGGATTAATTATGTTTTTTTTTTATTTTTGCACAGTATTTTGCATTGGAAAAAAATAATTTGTTTTGTATTCTCAGTGGTTAGCACTGCAGTCTTGTGATGGCTCAGTGGTTAGCACCGCAGTCTTGTGGTGGCTCAGTGGTTAGCACTTTAGTCTTGTGGTGTCTCAGTGGTTAGCACTGCAGTCTTGTGGTGGCTCAGTGGTTAGCACTGCAGTCTTGTGGTGGCTCAGTGGTTAGCACTGCAGCCTTGTTTGGCTCAGTGGTTAGCACTGCAGTCTTGCAGCGCTGGGGTCCTGGGTTCAAGTCCCACTAAGGACACTATCTGCAAGGAGTTTGTATGTTCTCCCCGTGTTTGTGTGGGTTTCCTCCGGGTTCTCCGGTTTCCTCCCACACTCCAAAGACATATAGATAGGGACTTTAGATTGTGAGCCCCAATGGGGACAGTGTTGTCAATATATGTAAAGCGCTGTGGAATTAATAGCGCTATATAAATGAATAAATATTATTATTATTATATTCTCCACATTGTGAGAGCCGTGCACTGTACAATGTTCCCTCGGTGGAGCGGTGTCGGGCGTGATCTTTGCATTGATGAGATGGAGTTTCATTGGAATCATCTTGTGCTGCTTGGAACGTGGCATCACCTTTTATTACAATTGTGGCCAAAAGGTTTGTAACTGAATTTTTTTTTATTTTCAGGTTTTCTTCCTCTTTAGGAAAGATTGGCCAGACCGCTCATGTGGGGGCTTGCCATCCATGGAGGGGGGTCACTCACAATAAGGGGGGGCTTCTTATCCATGGAGGGAGTCACTCACAATATGGGGGGGCTTCTTATCCATGGAGGGAGTCACTCACAATATGTGGGGGGCTTCTTATCCATGGAGGGGGTCACTCACAATATGTGGAGGCTTCTCATCCATGGAGGGGGTCACTCACAATATGTGGGGGCTTCTCATCCATGGAGGGAGTCACTCACAATATGGGGGGGCTTCTTATCCATGGAGGGAGTCACTCACAATATGGGGGGGCTTCTTATCCATGGAGGGAGTCACTCACAATATGGGGGGGCTTCTTATCCATGGAGGGGGTCACTCACAATATGTGGAGGCTTCTCATCCATGGAGGGGGTCACTCACAATTTGTGGGGGATTCTCATCCATGGAGGGAGTCACTCACAATATGGGGGGGCTTCTTATCCATGGAGGGAGTCACTCACAATATGGGGGGGCTTCTTATCCATGGAGGGAGTCACTCACAATATGGGGGGGCTTCTTATTCATGGAGGGGGTCACTCACAATATGGGGGGGCTTCTCATCCATGGAGGGGGGGTCACTCACAATAAGGGGGGGCTTCTTATCCATGGAGGGAGTCACTCACAATATGGGGGGGCTTTTTATCCATGGAGGGGGTCACTCATAATATGTGGGGGCTTCTTATCCATGGAGGGAGTCACTCAGAATGTGTGGGGGCTTCTTATCCATGGAGGGGGTCACTCACAATATGTGGGGGCTTCTTATCCATGGAGGGAGTCACTCAGAATGTGTGGGGGCTTCTCATCCATGGAGGGGGTCACTCACAATATGTGGGGGCTTCTCATCCATGGAGGGGGTCACTCACAATATGTGGAGGCTTCTCATCCATGGAGGGGGTCACTTACAATGTGTGGCGGCTTCTCATCCATGGAGGGGGTCACTTACAATGTGTGGCGGCTTCTCATCCATGGAGTGGTTCATTCATAATATGTGGGGGTTTCTCAGTCACACTATTGTGAGAATCTCCCTGATGAGACCAGAACAGGTCGTCAGTCTAGATCTGCCTGATATCCGGTCACCGGGAGAAGGGCAGAATTTGGAGAAATCCGGGTCAGCGCTTGGAATATTCAGTCTGTGCAGAAACTTCATGGATTTGTCAATAAATTGTAACAACTTATGGAATGTTTATAATTCTACATCAGTAACCATAGAAACAGCCGACCAATAGAGAGAAAAACATTGAAGAGGCAAAATGTGAAAACCAAAACTTGTGTTAGTCTCAGAGGCAAAATTAACAAACCCCAGCAATTCTATATTTTGTTCAATTTTTTAAACACCGTTCGGTAAAACTGACCCGTTATCTTTGTTCTGTGTATCAGTATGAACACATATCTTCAATGCTGGGGAGTAGAAGGGGTTAACGCTGCGCTGTCGCCAAAGGATGATAAAAAATTTGTTGATTTAATGAAAGATTATTTTATTCCATAGGTCTACGCGTTTCAAGGTGAGGACCTCTTCTTCAGGAACACAAAATTTAGAAAAATCAACAATACATCTCAAAATCAGAAAAAATAACGATACAATGACTTTCACAACCACACCAGGTGAGTGTACAGTAACATACTTTTATTTTAATATCTGGTAAGACACTATTTTGCGCTTTCTTTCCCTTAGTTTTATCAGTATGAACACATCAGTGCAAAAATTATGTACAGTATATATATATATATATATATATATATTTATGTTTTGCTACTTTTGCATAAAAATAACTTCAAATTAAAATAATCTGTCTTGTTTTGGTCACCGTACTCTGGTGCCATAACTTTCTTATGTTTCCATAGATGTTGCTGTAGGTCAATTCTTTGTCTTGTATGTCAAGTATTGGTTTTATACTGGCACCATTTTGGGTGTAAGACTTTTTTATCACTCTTTAACTTTTATTTTTTTAAGGCCTGAACAAAAAAAAACAAAACTTTTGGAATTGTATTTACATTTTATTTCTTAGAGAGTTCATTGTTTGGTGTGATTGACACATTAACTTTATTCTTCGAGTCGATACAATTTGTTACTATTGAACGTCATCAAAGTCGTTACTGTTTTGCATCACGTTCTCGCAGCCGTGACATTTTCATTTTTCTGTTTTTGAAGCTACAGGAGGGATTGATTTTTGTGTAACAAACTGTTCTTCTGTTGGTCCCGTTTTTGGATACATACAACTTTTGATTCATTTTTGCATTCGATGTTTACCTGCAATCAGGGTGTAGTTTTCCAGATTTTTATAAGTGTTCACTGTGCAGGATTATTAACAATATAATTTATTGGATAAGTCGTTAGGATGCAGCAATGCAAATATGTGCTTTTCTAGTGTCTGTTATTTTCAGTGATACTTTTTAATTGTATAATACTTTTATATTGAAGCCTATCATTAGGATAGGTCATGAATATCAGACGGCGGGGGTGCGACACCCAGTATCCTCGTCCTGCTCTTCTAATATTTTTTAAAAAAGATACTCATTTTCTGGGGTCATTGACCAAGAGGGTCCGACATGATGTCATGATACCAATGAACCAGTGATTCATCCACAATATTGAGATCCATGGCTAAAGCAGCAAATTAAATTTTGCTACAGGTGACTGATATACCTATTTATAACCGTTAGTTATGTCCACGCTCAGCAGGTGACACAAATATAGTGCCATAAATACCCATTACAGCGCTGAAGATTTCCAAATCCAGCTCCAAAAATGGCCCATACAGTGCCAGAAAGGCAAAAGTGCAAAATATGCCCCCATACAGTGCCCGATATATCTTCATACAATTGCCATATATGATTTCCTACTGTGCCCATACAGTGCCAGAAAGGCAAAAGTGCAAAATATGCCCCCATACAGTGCCCCTATATATCTTCATACAATTGCCATATATGATTTCCTACTGTGCCCACACAGTGCTGGGAGTACCGCCTATGATACTGCTGAAATGTCTTCATATAGAGCCAACGCTACCTCCTGTTAGTGCCAGTTGTGCCATCATTAATCGCCATCGCCATTAATTGCCATCATCATAAGAGAGGCCCCCGTACAATGCCCGCCACATGGCTCTACAAAATGGGGTAGAGAAGGGGTTAATGCTGCGCATCATCCAGATGAAGATGTAGAATGTTGATGAAGATAAATATTCCTTTATTTCATAGGTCTACGCGTTTCGAGGTAAAACCTCTTCCTCAGGACCAATACATCAACAACCTACAAGTTTGTTGATGTATTGGTCCTGAAGAAGAGGTTTTACCTCGAAACGCGTAGACCTATGAAATAAAGGAATATTTATCTTCATCAACATTCTACATCTTCATCTGGCTGATGCGCAGCATTAACCCCTTCTCTACCCCATTTTGTATGCTCATCCATGTGGGGCTGCAGCAGACGCCATTATCTCATGCGCACTAGTGGTTGTGACTATCACAACTGATCCAGGTGAGTGTACATTTTCAGGTATACCCCACCTATCGCTTTGGTATTACACTATCAGCGCTCCTTATTTTCAGATTTACACCACATGGCTCTAGGAGCCAAACGTCTGCACAAGACTTCTCTGTGATCATCCCCACTTCAGACACTGTTGCTACAATGTATCAGTATCACGTGTGATGATCGAGTGCCTCTTACCTCTGGAGAGTGAGGCCACCAAGCCGAGCGTGTCCCGTAGACCGTCTGGGTTTTTGGGGTCACACCTCATCTTGGCCGTGACGATGAAGTTTATGGCCAGTTGACTTTCCAGCAATGTCCACAACTCGTCGATTTTATCCCACGTTGACCCTTCGGTGGATCCCCCAAACATGGCGACGTATTTCCAGGTGAAATGCTTCAAGGTTTTTTCCAGCGCATCGGACATTCGTTGCAGAGGGGACACCATCTTGACGTAGGTGTCGTACACTCGGGTGTTATCAAGTTTCGGGGTTTGACTTACAAAACCGAACATTGGGATGTTCCAGGATGAGGCCAGTAAGCCGGTGACCTGCGTACAAAAACCCACCATGATAAGTACATGAAAAGCGTGAGATGTTTTCTTCTCAATAGTTTGCTTTTTTTGCTGCAATTTATCAGTTCCAAGGTTGCACTGCTGCCCCCACTTATCCCCCCCAAAAAAGATTCCTATCAGAACGAAGCCTATTGATTATCTATGGGACTGGTGGAGATAGCCGGGTACTCTGCACACGACTGTTATCTGTCCCTTTAGAAAATGAATAGAGCGGAGGGGGGTACACCGAGCCATCGCTCCATACAAATAGGGGACCTGGGACCCTCGTCCTCTGGATCTGTGGGTTCACCATAGAGGAGCCCCCAGAAATCACAGAGGATACCTGGCGAGAGTTGTCACTGGTCCAACAGTTTCATGAAAACTTTCCACAGTTGTTTCTATAATCTACGTGTCTCCACGGTAACAGACAACAATCCCCCCGTGTATCTGATCCTGCCGCCTCGTTACCTTTCATCTCTCCTCTAATTTTGGATAAACAATCAAATGGACATTTCATATCATTAGCTCAAAGTAGGAAACTGAGGAGAAAAAACATAAGAAGAATGGAGGATCTGACTACACTATTGTATTTGTTGTCTGTTACCACGGAGACACATGGAAACAAAACAGTTGGACATTGTTTATTCAGACAAATTTCAAACTTGCTTCTGTTTTTCATTTTAGTTGCTCTAGTATAAAAAAAAAATAGACGAAAAAGCAAAATAGAGAGAAGCAGCTAAAGGGTAAAGTCTGTATCCGATCACTGCACGCGGATTATCAAGACTGGATTATATTATGAACCCGCGGCTGCCAGCAGTCACACTCTCTCCACTTTTACCATCTGTAAACATACATAGACTCTGCACCCACTGAAAAAGACTCTGCTGCTCCCCTGTCTTACAGTGCCTTGAAAAAGTATTCATACCCCGTGAACTTTTCTACATCTTTTCACATTACACCCACAAACTTAAATGTATTCTATTGGGATTTTATGTGATACCAACACTAAGTACAAGTGTTTGTGAAGTGTAAAGGAGATGATATCAGTTTTTCTACATATTTTACAAATATAAATCTGAAAATTGTGACATGCATATCTATAGGGCGGCACGGTGGCTCAGTGGTTAGCACTCCAGTCTTGTGGTGGCTCAGTGGTTAGCACTGCAGTCTTGTGGTGGCTCAGTGGTTAGCACTGCAGTCTTGTGGTGGCTCAGTGGTTAGCACTCCAGTCTTGTGGTGGCTCAGTGGTTAGCACTGCAGTCTTGTGGTGGCTCAGTGGTTAGCACTGCAGTCTTGCAGCGCTGGGGTCCTGGGTTCAAATCCCACCAAGGACAACATCTGCAAGGAGTTTATATGTTCTCCCCGTGTTTGCGTGGGTTTCCTCCCACACTCCAAAGACATACAGATAGGGACTCTAGATTGTGAGCCCCAATGGGGACAGTGTTGCTAATGTATGTAAAGCGCTGTGGAATTAATAGCGCTATATAAATTAATAAAATTATTATTATTATTATTATTATTCAGGTTTCCCCCAGGATTGCCCTCATATTCCCATCATCTCTGACCAATGTCACTGCCCCTGCTGGAGAAAAACCTCCCCACAGCAGGATGCAGTCTCCACCATGTGTGACAGTGGGTAGGGGGTCTTCAGGGTGATGTGCAATGTTAGTTTTTCAGCACACATAGTGTTTTATAATTAGCCCAAAACGTTTTCTTTGGTCTCATCTAATCAGAGACCCTTCTTCCACTGTTTACTGTGTCCCCTACTTGGCATTTGCAAACTGTAAATGCTATTTGTTATGGATTTTAGCTTTAAAAATGTATTTTTTCTTGCCACTTTTCAATAAAGGGCAGATTTGTGGAGTCTATGACTGATAGTTGTCCTGTGGACAGATTCTCCCCATGAGCTGTGATCTCTGCGGCTCCTCCAGTGACAATGGGCCTCTTGGCTCTTCTCTCATTAGTGCTTTCTTTCTTGTGGTGTCAGTTTCGGTGGATGGCCATGTCTTGGTCTCAGTAGTTTGCAGTTGTGCCATACTCCTTTC
This sequence comes from Anomaloglossus baeobatrachus, assembly GCF_048569485.1. NCBI lineage: Eukaryota > Metazoa > Chordata > Amphibia > Anura > Aromobatidae > Anomaloglossus > Anomaloglossus baeobatrachus. The sequence continues at coordinate 10,285,065 of NC_134357.1, read as the reverse complement.
ATTTTTGGATCATATGGATTGAACAGTGTTTTGGGAAATGTTCAGAGCTTGGGCAATTTTCTATAACCTAACCCTGCTTTACTCTTCTCCTCCTTATCCCTGACCTGTCTGGTGAGATCCTTGTTTTCTTGATGTGGGATGATCTGTGATGTTCTCACACAAACCTCTGAGGCCTTCACAGAACAGCTGTAGTTATACTGATGAGAAATCACACCCAGGGGGACACAATGTACTAATTATGTGAATCCTGGAGGATTTGATCCCTCAGGATTTTATTTAAGGGAATCAGGCTACAGGGGGCTGAATACAAATGCACATCACAATTTTTAGATTTATATATTTTTTTAAATACTTAAAAAACATTTACAATTTCCTTTACACTTCACTGTCGCGAAGCGTTTTACTCAAAACTCACCGACTTTCATGGCGGCATCAGACGCTGTTCACACTGCAGATTCTGACACTCTGCCCAGTGGTTTCTCTGGTTTTCCTGATCTACTCAGGCAGACTCAGGGGCTAACTAGCTATGTGCTCAGTCATAGACAGGCCAGCAATGGTTAACCTCTGCTATCCTGCTTATTAAGCTTCTGGGATCACATGTTGTAAGGAAGCCTATCACATCTGCTCTTCTCATACTTAGGTTGGAGGACATCTTCCACCTACGCTGACTATAGTTTCTGATGGTCTGGGTGTTGTGGTGTCCCAGATTTGCTGGAGAAAGAGTTGCTTTATGCTTAGAGCGGTTGTGAAATTTACCCGTCATCTTGTTGTTTCCACCCTGCTCTCATTTTCCTCCTAATATATTATTGTCTTATACCTCTGTGTGTGCGTGTTATGTGACAGAGTTTTCGTTTCCCCTGTTTGTCTATTTCTGTGGGTTAAATCACACTCCTGTCCTGGCTCCCCTTGGGGATGGTGGTATAAGTTCATGGCTGGTCAGGAGGAGGACCAGGAAGGCGGCTCAGACATCCACACCATTAGGGGTATCCTGAGAATAGGGAAAGCACAGGACCCGTTAGTCTGAGGGTCATATAGGAGCCCTGATTTTTCCCTATAGTAAATGACTTGTATCCTGTATTGTTCAGCAGTTTTCCCATTTTGTCAAAGATGTGTGACCCTGTACGGCAAATATTTGTACAGTCACTTACCTAAAGTCGGATATTTTGCCCCTCGCCGTCCTATATCATGTATCTCATTGGACATTGTATCCCTTTATGGTTGAATTTTTTTTTTTTACAAAAAGCCGATGGAATTTACAACAAACACAATGTTACAGTTTTCCCTTCTGCTGCACAAAAACATAGTTATTGTTCATGTTCAGCCGTGGTCGATACATTTACTACACAAGATAACATTCTAGGACAGATCACAACTTATATGGCGGGTTTATAGCGGATGGTGACATATGGTCCTCAGAAATATGTGTATAGTCCCTCAATTATTAATTACAATTTAATGTCCTCCCCCCGATAAAACGATATACATTGTATAAATACCTCGGCAGCTTCTGGACAAACCGGCCCAAACAAAGCGGCAATGTGAAATTCTTCCACTTGGCGGATAAAGGCGCTGAGCGACATCTTGGCGTTACAGCTGCAGTCAGCGTATACGAGCTCCAGAGTCCTGTTACTAAAGAAGTGTGGGTCCCACTCCTTATTTAACCTCTCAATAGCCAGCTGGACGGAGGAGCCTAGACGCTGGGCACTAAATGGGTACGAGATATTCCACGGAGCCTGGAGCCCCAGGAATATCTTGTTAGACTGGGGCCCCTGAGTGGAATTAACACTAGTGAGGAACTGAGGATCTGCATTAAGAACCCGCAGAAAAAAAACGGAATATGGGAAAAGCCACATTGCAAAGTGGCAAGAGACGGGATAAGAAACAAGTGGAGGGAAGGCTCCTCCACCGTCCTCCTGCAGCCTTTATACCCGTAATTCTCCAGAGCCTTCTACATGTCTCCCATTAAACAGCCCTAATTAGCAGAAATCCACAATCTCCAGCCACACTCTCCCATTGGCCCTTAATTCCTTAACCCTTCAATAACTGCATCTTCAAGACAGGGTTGAAGAAATAGCACAATATTACCTTTATACAGATTTTGCTCTGAATCTTTAAAGGCCACACTGTCCGGTCTGAGCAAAAACTACAAATTACAAAGAAAAGTCGCCAATAAACAGCTTATTATAACTTGTCCATAATTTGCAGTTATAAAAATGTTTTAGAAAATATTAAGGGAACAAATGTATCTAATATTGTATCAATTTCAGGAATTTACAAAATGCAATAAAATTTATCACAGCTCCCAAATGTCCAGGATCCAGTGGGACTGTCCCGATTTGAGGGGGTAGTCCTGCTGTCCTGGCAGGTCGGGGCTGTGTCCCAACTTCCTCCAGCGTCTTCATCGCTTCGTGGCTCATCCTCTTCGATGGGCAGGGCTAGAATCTCTGCTCCGCACACACTTAGGCTATGTGCCCATGGGGCAATGTACCCGCAGATTTTTCTGCGTAAAACCTAGGGATTTATCTGGATTTTCTAGATAAATCCCCAGGTTTTAGCAAGTACAGACACTCCCCATGTTATCCTATGGGACATGGGGAGTGCTGTGTCCATGCTGCGGTATGTGTGGCTGCGGAATATGCTGCGAATGTCCCGCAGCCGCACATAACTGCATGTCAATTATTCCTGTGGAAATACCTGCGTAAGTCGTGCCTCTCCACTTTGGAGATAGGGACGAGACTTCCGCAGGTAAGCCGCATGAATGTCCGCAGGTTTACCGCAGCTATTTTGCTGGAATCCCGCAGCAATGGATAACTGCGGATTCCAAGGAGCAGCTGCGGTAAACCTGCGGACGTACCTGTGAATATATCCGCGGGTACATTGTCCCGTGGTCATATAGCCCATTAATTCTCTTATTTTTGTGATTTGGTTTCCCCAGAAATCAAACCCACAACCTGTATCATTGCAGGCAGCAGCTGCATACATAGACAGATTTAGGAGACCTTTTTTTATTGCTGTGCAAGCTCTGAGCCCACCGGCAGATTATACTGGTACATAGAAACACACTGCTATGTACAATGTATCTCTATGTCCCTGTATTCTATAGCTAGGTTCCTGAAGGTTGCGTTATCACAAAGGAAGTATAAAAAAAGTATTTTCAGTAGTTTGAGAAGGAGAGAGAATTTTTTATTAAAGTATATCAGAAAAAGTATAAGATTATGACATTAAACAGATAAAGATTTAGTATTAAAGGGATTGTCCACTACTTTGACAACCCTTCTCAATGGTAGTGCTCACACATCACTAATGGCCATACACCGCTTGGCCCTCTCGAAGGGATTTGCTATAAGGACACCGCACCCTGATAAGTCGTTCTGACCAGCAGATGTGCAGGAAGTCCATGGTCTTTGGACACCAGTGAGTTCGAGCACCCCATGGTCATCACTCCAGAAACACTTCAGCACCTTGAGCCATCAGGCATCTTAGCCTATGTCTTCAATGTTGAGGGTCTCATGGGTCATTGTGTGACCCTCCATACATCCAGAAGCTTCCACCCCCTGAGCCTTCATCAACCCGTTCTTTACCAGCAGCCCACGCGTTACCCACTGATCAGAACAGAGACCACCATTTTCTACGTCATCTTATAGTAAAGCGGAGACCTCGTGTTTTGGACCCTTTGAAGATTCCTCTCTCTGGGAGTTTGGAGCCTCCAGGAATCAGATGATTGTAGATAAGGACCTCACATTGATATGACAGTAATTATCCCAGGACGGTAATTACACGGTGACACAACTCCCCGAGAGATTCATCACGGAGCTTGTGGTCTCTTCATGGGCAAAGCAAAACTGAGGCGGCCGCTCCGGGGATTAATTTATGAAAACCATCAGGGTTTACAATACTGCTAATTAAAATATTACACCCACAGCGCCATTGTGTCCCCGGGGGGCGATGTCCAAACTTCAGAAAGTAGGAACAATAATAATCATTTCTATGAATATCAGTTAACCCTGTAACCTCTTCCGAGCTACTTGCACTCAAGACTAGAGGTGCAACACGTCAGAACATGACCAGGGGTCCACACCAAAACTATCACTGGGTATAACCTCAGCACTCAGACCCAGAGATGGACCCAAATTATAGATTGCCGGAGGGGCGGACATATAATTGGTGCAATCTGTGCAGGTAATGGGGCAACGTCTACCTCCAAAGCAGGTGGAAAGAGCCTATATATTGTTTTCTTCTGTCTGTGTCTGTCCGTGGATAGCCACGCAGTAAATGCACAATGGTGCCGTGTATGATAAATCAGGGAAAACCTAGTGAGCTTATATGTATGTGTATGTGTAGTTGGTCGGTCATGAAGGTTGCATGCAGTGGGTGCTTTGTGCAACAAAGGAGAAGAAGCCAAAAGATGAGATAGCGTGAACCTCGAGTGCTGACAGAGACATGGAGTGTGAACAGCGCTGAAACAAGAGACTGAGCCTCAAGCAGAGTGGCCTCCAGCAATAGGAGAAAGAAGACAGGACTCTAATGGCCAGGCCCCTTAACTTTCAAGGTAAAGAATTAATATTAACTGGCGTGTGAATGTTGTTGACGACTCGAGCATTTTCCCTATAGATGTCCGGATGTTCAAAGCTTTATTCCGTTATTATGGGACCCCTAAGGAGACTGGACGTGGGAAGGTGACCGTCACGGTGTGTGCTGTAACACTGGACTGGGCTGTGCTGGTACAGGACCAGTAAGAAAAAGTGTTGTGTGAAAAGAACTGTTGGAATTGTCATCGGTTCCTGACCAGACGTGGTCACCGGCAATACACAGGCTGCAGGAGTGCACAGCCAACACGGCACAAGTCCACACACCCCGTCAGAACCAGCATTTCATGTAGCATTTTGGGGCGTCTGGAGTCAATACCTCGTCCACGACTACCCCACGCCACCCCACAAATACACCAGGCACAAGTCTGGAGCCACCAGATGCCAGGAAGACGCAGCGGCTCCTTGTGATACCCTGCAGCATCACTGACCTGGTGGACTCTGCTGTGCAGTGCTGACTTCCCCATCTTCTCCCCGGCACCCTGTGATCCAGCAGAGGACGTTATATAAGGGTTATCACTCCCAGCAGCCGCACTAATACACAGTTACAGCCCTGCTGTGTGCATCGATCATCTGATAAGACTCATTTACCATCAGCCACAAGCTGGAAAGTCAGAGATTGATCTCAGACTTGGACGGCTCCAAGGTTCACTGTCAGGAGTGGAGCGGTGAGATGTGACTGCTCGCTATCACACAATCTAATGAACCGCCTGAGATCCAGCGGAAAAGAGGGATATGGTGTGAAGCGTGAGCGCTGCCATCATCTGACGCCGGCCGGTACAGTCTAATGTACAGTATATAATCCAGACTATTTATGATGGACCCTTAGGCGGGCTTTGCACACTACGACATCGCAGGTGCGATGTCGGTGGGGTCAAATTGAAAGTGACGCACATCCAGCATCGCATGCGACATCGTAGTGTGTAAAGCCTAGATGATACGATTAATGAGCGCAAAATCGTCGTAATCGTATCATCGGTGCAGCGTCGGCGTAATCCATAATTACGCTGACGCGACGGTCCGATGTTGTTCCTCGTTCCTGCAGCAGCACACATCGCTGTGTGTGAAGCCGCAGGAGCGAGGAACATCTCCTACCGGCGTCACCGCGGCTTCCGTAGGATATGCGGAAGGAAGGAGGTGGGCGGGATGTTTACATCCTGCTCATCTACGCCCCTCCGCCGCTATTGGCCGCCTGCCATGTGACGTCGCAGTGACGCCGTACGACCCGCCCCCTTAATAAGGAGGCGGGTCGCCGGCCAGAGCGACGGTCGCAGGGCAGGTGAGTGCATGTGAAGCTGGCGTAGCGATAATGTTCGCTACGCCAGCTATCACACGATATCGTACCTGCGACGGGGGCGGGGACTATCGCGTGCGACATCACAGCATCGGCTTGCGATGTCGCAACGTGCAAAGCCGCCCTTAGGCCCAGCCGTCAATGTCTGATCGGTGGCGTCTGACCTCTGGGACCCGCACAATCACTGAGCGCTGCAGCCTCCTGTGCCCTGTTACTTGTTGGACGTAGCAGCGGTTGTATTGGGTATTTGCCGCCTTCTCCTATATCACACTACAATACCCAGCACAACCTCCACTATACACTGTGTGCAGAATTATTAGGCAGATGAGTATTGTGATCACATGATACTTGTTATACATGTCGTCCTACTCCAGGCTGTATATGTGAGAGCCAACTACCAATGAAGTAAATCCGGTGATGTGCGTCTCTGTAATGAGGAGGGGTGCGGTGTAATGACATCAACACCCTATATAAGGTGTGCTTAATTATTAGGCAACTTCCTTTCCTTTGGCAAAATGGGTCAGAAGAGAGATGTGACGGGCTCTGAAAAGTCCATATTGTGCAATGTCTTGCAGAGAGATTATTATTATTATTTATTATTATAGCGCCATTTATTCCATGGCGCTTTACAAGTGAAAGAGGGTATACGTACAACAATCATTAACAGTACATAACAGACTGGTACAGGAGGAGAGAGGACCCTGCCCGCGAGGGCTCACAGTCTACAGGAGGAGAGAGGACCCTGCCCGCGAGGGCTCACAGTCTACAGGAGGAGAGAGGACCCTGCCCGCGAGGGCTCACAGTCTACAGGAGGAGAGAGGACCCTGCCCGCGAGGGCTCACAGTCTACAGGAGGAGAGAGGACACTGCCCGCGAGGGCTCACAGTCTACAGGAAGAAAGAGGACACTGCCCGCGAGGGCTCACAGTCTACAGGAGGAGAGAGGACCCTGCCCGCGAGGGCTTACAGTCTACAGGAGGAGAGAGGACCCTGCCCGCGAGGGCTCACAGTCTACAGGAGGAGAGAGGACCCTGCCCGCGAGGGCTCACAGTCTACAGGAGGAGAGAGGACCCTGCCCGCGAGGGCTCAGTCTACAGGAGGAGAGAGGACCCTGCCCGCGAGGGCTCACAGTCTACAGGAGGAGAGCGAACCCTGCCCGCGAGGGCTCACAGTCTACAGGAGGAGAGCGGACCCTGCTCGCGAGGGCTCACAGTCTACAGGAGGAGAGAGAACCCTGCCCGCGAGGGCTCACAGTCTACAGGAGGAGAGAGGACCCTGCCCGCGAGGGCTCACAGTCTACAGGGAATGGGTGATGGTACAATAGGTAAGGACAGAGCTGGTTGCGCAGTGGTGTACTGGACTGAGGGCTATTGTAGGTTGTAGACTTGTTGGAAGAGGTGGGTCTTGAGGTTCCTCTTGAAGCTTTCCACGGTAGGGGAGAGTCTGATATGCTGAGGTAGAGCATTCCAGAGTATGGGGGAGGCACTGGAGAAATCTTGTACGCGATTGTGGGAAGAGGAGATAAGAGAGGAGCAGAGAAGGAGATCTTGTGAGGATCTGAGGTTGTGTGCAGGTAGGTACCGGGAGACTAGGTCACAGATGCAGGGAGGAGACAGGTTGTGGATGGCTTTCTATGTCATGGTTAATGTTTTGAACTGGAGTCGTTGGGCGATGGGAAGCCAGTGAAGGGATTGGCAGAGATGAGAGGCTGGGGAGTAGCGAGGCGAGAGGTGGATTGCCGCAGTCTTGAAATTGCCAAACTTTTGAAGCGTGATCACCAAACAATCAAGCGTTTCATGGCAAATAGCCAACAGGGTTGCAAGAAGCGTGCTGGGCAAAAAAGGCGCAAAATAACTGCTCATGAATTGAGGAAAATCAAGTGTAAAGCTGCCAAGATGCCATTTGCCACCAGTTTGGCCATATTTCACAGCTGCAACGTTACTGGAGTATCAAAAAGCACAAGGTGTGCCATGCTCAGGGACAGGCCAAGGTAAGGAAGGCTGAAAAACCACCACCTCTGACCAAGAAACAGAAGATAAAACCTCAAGACTGGGCCAAGAAATATCTGAAGACTGATTTTTCACAGGTTTTATGGACTGATGAAATGAGAGTGACTCTTGATGGGCAGATGCATGGGCCAGAGGCTGGATCAGTAAAGGGCAGCTCCACTCCGACTCAGACGCCAGCAAGGTGGAGGTGGGGACTGGTATGGGCTGGGATCATCAAAGATCAACTTGTGGGACCTTTTCGGGTTGAGGATGGAGTGAAGCTCAACTCCCAGACCTACTGCCAGTTTCTGGAAGACAACTTCTTCAAGCAGTGGTACAGGAAGAAGTCGCTATCGTTCAAGAAAAACATGATTTTCCTGCAGGACAATGCTCCATCACATGCATCCAACTACTCCACAGCATGGCTGGCCAGTAAAGGTCTAAAAGAAAAATAGTGACATGGCCCCCTTGTTCCCCTGATCTGAACCCCATAGAGAACCTGTGGTCTCTTATAAAATGTGAGATCTACAGGGAGGGAAAACAGTGCACCTCTGGGAACAGTGTCTGGAGGCTGTGGTGGCTGGAGGCTGTGGTGTCTGGAGGCTGTGGTGGCTGCTGCACGCAATGTGGATCGTAAACAGATCAAGCAATGACAGAATCTATGGATGGTGGCTGCTGAGTGTCATCAGAAAGAAAGGGGGCGATATTGGGCACTCATTTTTTGGGGTTTTGTTTTTGCATGTCAGAAGTGTTTATTTCTAAATTTTGTGCAGTTATATTGGTTACCTGGTGAAAATAAACAAGTGAGATGGGAATAGATTTGGTTTTTATTAAGTTGCCTAATAATTCTGCACAGTAATAGTTACCTGCACAAACAGATCCTCCTAAGAAGCCAAATCTAAAAACCCTCCAACTGCCAAAAATATTAAGCTTTGATATTTATGAGTTTTTGGGTTGATTGAGAACAAAGTTGTTGATCAATAATAAAAAAAATCCTCTAAAATACAACTTGCCTAATAATTCTGCACACGGTGTATACAGTGTATATGGAGTGCAGGAAAATAACCCTTCAATCCGCTGATCTGAGAGTCGCCCCCGCTGATCACATCTGACCTACACAAACACTGTTAATATTGTGAACCAGAAAACACGTGTATAATATCATTTTATATATAAAATAACATTCAATAATAATAATATCATATATAACATCACGTTCTGCGTCCTGATAATATCGTTTGTGATTCATCTCTTCAATGGTTTAATGATTTCTATTTGCAGTCAGTGAATATAAACAGAAGCAGAGAACAATGCACCCGGCAGATTGCTACAAAGTGTCAGGTTTGCAGCAGGATTCTGAAGGTTTGCTACCATTGTATCCAGCACAACGCTGTGAGCTGATCCGGCCCATTGTAACAAAGTATCAGCGAGCGCAGAGGACTGCGCTGCTGGAGTATATCACTCACAGAAGATTGTCAGAGGAAGGGTCAGAGCGATGGCGAGAAACTCACGAGCCCCAATGCAAAACCTCAAATCTGACCCCAATTATTGCAGAACTTTAATAGTAATGGTCTTTTCATTTAGCCCAAAGGTTTTTTTGGTCCCCCCGAGGCTGCAGTGACCAGGTACGATTGTCACCCCTGCACCTATTGTATTAGCGCCCCTGGTTCAGAGGTGGGGACAAAACACATGTGAGTGGCCACTAACCAGGTAACCCGGATTATAACCAGGGTGGAGCCCCCTAATCTTAGGTACAGGGGAACCCCAGCAGATGACCGCGCTGTTACTGGAAATAAATATGTATAGAAAGACCAACACGGATATTACCGCCATACAGTGACCGTATAGTAATAATTAGCGTCCTGCAGACAAGACATTACAGCAGCTATAGATGGTGACGCACAGCTGACGCTCTAAATGAGGGAGTCAATCACTTTCCCTGTTTCCAGAGATTATAAGAAAGACATATGTAAATTCTCACATCCCCAGCCCCATCAATTCCCGACCTGCACAAACCCCTCATCCTCCTGATACCCCAATACTGAGCCACTGCTGCCGTGTGTGTCCCCATTACTGCACCTGCTGTGCGGCCCAAAAACAGCGCTCCTTTTACTGCCCCACATAGTAATGCCACCACTGTGCCCAGCACATAATAATGCCCAATCAGTGCCCCCGCATAGTAATGCCACCACTGTGCCCACCACATAATAATGCCCAATCTGTGCCCCCGCATAGTAATGCCACCACTGTGCCCACCACATAATAATGCCCAATCTGTGCCCCTGCATAGTAATGCCACCACTGTGCCCACCACATAATAATGCCCAATCTGTGCCCCTGTATAGTAATGCCACCACTGTGCCCACCACATAATAATGCCCAATCTGTGCCCCCGCATAGTAATGCCACCACTGTGCCCACCACATAATAATGCCCAATCTGTGCCCCCGCATAGTAATGCCACCACTGTGCCCACCACATAATAATGCCCAATCTGTGCCCCTGCATAGTAATGCCACCACTGTGCCCACCACATAATAATGCCCAATCTGTGCCCCCGCATAGTAATGCCACCACTGTGCCCACCACATAATAATGCCCAATCTGTGCCCCTGCATAGTAATGCCACCACTGTGCCCACCACATAATAATGCCCAATCTGTGCCCGTCACATAATAATGCCCAATCTGTGCCCCCCACATAATAATGCCCAATCTGTGCCCCCGCACATTAATGCCACCACTGTGCCCCAACATAATAATTCCACCACTGTGCCCACCACATAATAATGCCCAATCTGTGCCCCCGCATAGTAATGCCACCACTGTGCCCACCACATAATAATGCCCAATCTGTGCCCCCGCATAGTAATGCCACCACTGTGCCCACCACATAATAATGCCCAATCTGTGCCCCTGCATAGTAATGCCACCACTGTGCCCACCCTATAATAATGCCCAATCTGTGCCCCCTCACAGTAATGCTGCAACTGTGCCCACCACATAATGCCCAATCTGTGCCCCCCGCATAGTAATGCCACCACTGTGCCCACCACATAATAATGCCCAATCTGTGCCCCCGCATAGTAATGCCACCACTGTGCCCACCACATAATAATGCCCAATCTGTGCCCCCGCATAGTAATGCCACCACTGTGCCCACCACATAATGCCCAATCTGTGCCCCCGCACAGTAATGCTGCAACTGTGCCCACCACATAATAATGCCCAATCTGTGCCCCCCGCATAGTAATGCCACCACTGTGCCCACCACATAATAATGCCCAATCTGTGCCCCCCGCATAGTAATGCCACCACTGTGCCCACCACATAATAATGCCCAATCTGTGCCCCCGCATAGTAATGCCACCACTGTGCCCACCACATAATAATGCCCAATCTGTGCCCCCGCATAGTAATGCCACCACTGTGCCCACCACATAATGCCCAATCTGTGCCCCTGCACAGTAATGCTGCAACTGTGACTGCCACATAATAATGTCACAACTAGGCCCGCCACATAATAATGACACTACTGTGCCCCCACATGATAATGACACTACTGTGCCCCCACATAATAATGCCACCACTGTGCCCCCACATGATAATGACACTATTGTGCCCCCTGCATAATAATGCTACGACTGTGCCCTCCACATAGTAGCTGAGAGGTACACTGGATGGTAATGAGCTCCCTATACACAGTATAATGCCCCCACATCCCCCTCTACAGGTACTATTAAAATACAAACATCATATAATAACCAAACAGGTGGAAGTTCATGTACTGTACCATTTATGAATATCCGGGTCCCTCTGCGATGAGATAAACAGGATGATAAATGAATGGAAATCATAAACGTATACACAGTATATACAGTTAGGTCCAGAAATATTTGGACAGTGACACAAGTTTTGTTATTTTAGCTGTTTACAAAAACATGTTCAGAAATACAATTCTATATATATAATATGGGCTGAAAGTGCACACTCCCAGCTGCAATATGAGAGTTTTCACATCCAAATCGGAGAAAGGGTTTAGGAATCATAGCTCTGTAATGCATAGCCTCCTCTTTTTCAAGGGACCAAAAGTAATTGGACAAGGGACTCTAAGGGCTGCAATTAACTCTGAAGGCGTCTCCCTCGTTAACCTGTAATCAATGAAGTAGTTAAAAGGTCTGGGGTTGATTACAGGTGTGTGGTTTTGCATTTGGAAGCTGTTGCTGTGACCAGACAACATGTGGTCTAAGGAACTCTCAATTGAGGTGAAGCAGAACATCCTGAGGCTGAAAAAAAAGAAAAAATCCATCAGAGAGATAGCAGACATGCTTGGAGTAGCAAAATCAACAGTCGGGTACATTCTGAGAAAAAAGGAATTGACTGGTGAGCTTGGGAACTCAAAAAGGCCTGGGCGTCCACGGATGACAACAGTGGTGGATGATCGCCGCATACTTTCTTTGGTGAAGAAGAACCCGTTCACAACATCAACTGAAGTCCAGAACACTCTCAGTGAAGTAGGTGTATCTGTCTCTAAGTCAACAGTAAAGAGAAGACTCCATGAAAGTAAATACAAAGGGTTCACATCTAGATGCAAACCATTCATCAATTCCAAAAATAGACAGGCCAGAGTTACATTTGCTGAAAAACACCTCATGAAGCCAGCTCAGTTCTGGAAAAGTATTCTATGGACAGATAAGACAAAGATCAACCTGTACCAGAATGATGGGAAGAAAAAAGACTGCAGAAGAAAGGGAACGGCACATGATCCAAGGCACACCACATCCTCTGTAAAACATGGTGGAGGCAACGTGATGGCATGGGCATGCATGGCTTTCAATGGCACTGGGTCACTTGTGTTTATTGATGACATAACAGCAGACAAGAGTAGCCGGATGAATTCTGAAGTGTACCGGGATATACTTTCAGCCCAGATTCAGCCAAATGCCGCAAAGTTGATCGGACGGCGCTTCATAGTACAGATGGACAATGACCCCAAGCATACAGCCAAAGCTACCCAGGAGTTCATGAGTGCAAAAAGTGGAACATTCTGCAATGGCCAAGTCAATCACCAGATCTTAACCCAATTGAGCATGCATTTCACTTGCTCAAATCCAGACTTAAGACGGAAAGACCCACAAACAAGCAAGACCTGAAGGCTGCGGCTGTAAAGGCCTGGCAAAGCATTAAGAAGGAGGAAACCCAGCGTTTGGTGATGTCCATGGGTTCCAGACTTAAGGCAGTGATTGCCTCCAAAGGATTTGCAACAAAATATTGAAAATAGAAATATTTTGTTTGGGTTTGGTTTATTTCTCCAATTACTTTTGACCTCCTAAAATGTGGAGTGTTTGTAAAGAAATGTGACAATTCCTACAATTTCTATCAGATATTTTTGTTCAAACCTTCAAATTAAACGTTACAATCTGCACTTGAATTCTGTTGTAGGGGTTTCATTTCAAATCCAATGTGGTGGCATGCAGAGCCCAACTCGCCAAAATTGTGTCACTGGCCATATATTTCTGGACCTAACTGTATACAGTATATACAGACGCCGCACTGCACAAACGTTTTAGGCAGACATGTAAAAATTGCTGCATAGTAATTACACATTCAAAAACAGAAGTGTTAATTATTTCATTTTGTCAATTAACAAAATGCAATGCGTCGCCCGGTGCTCGCATGGACGCCTGTGATGTCACTATTATGGAGCAGACGAGCCGCCTCCACTACCGGGTGTCACTGATAGACCTTGTGATGAGCCGCCTCCACTGCCGGGTGTCACTGATAGACCTTGTGATGAGCCGCCTCCACTACCGGTTGTCACTGATAGACCTTGTGATGAGCCGCCTCCACTGCCGGGCGTCACTGATAGACCTTGTAATGAGCCGCCTCCACTGCCGGGCGTCACTGATAGACCTTGTAATGAGCCGCCTCCACTGCCGGGTGTCACTGATAGACCTTGTGATGAGCCGCCTCCACTGCCGGGCGTCACTGATAGACCTTGTGATGAACCGCTTCCAGTGCCGGGTGTCACTGATAGACCTTGTGATGAGACGCCTCCACTGCCGGGGGACACCAGAACTGATAGACCTTGTGATGAGCCGCCTCCACTGCCGGGGGACACCAGAACTGATAGACCTTGTGATGAGCCGCCTCCACTGCCGGGGGACACCAGAACTGATAGACCTTGTGATGAGCCGCCTCCACTGCCAGGTGTCACTGATAGACCTTGTGAAGAGCCGCCTCCACTGCCGGGCGTCACTGATAGACCTTGTAATGAGCCGCCTCCACTGCCGGGTGTCACTGATAGACCTTGTGATGAGCCGCCTCCACTGCCGGGCGTCACCAGAACTGATAGACCTTGTGATGAGCCGCCTCCACTGCCGGGTGTCACCAGAACTGATAGACCTTGTGATGAGCCGCCTCCACTGCCGGGGGACACCAGAACTGATAGACCTTGTGATGAGCCGCCTCCACTGTCGGGGGACACCAGAACTGATAGACCTTGTGATGAGCCGCCTCCACTGCCGGGTGTCACCAGAACTGATAGACCTTGTGATGAGCCGCCTCCACTGCCGGGCGTCACTGATAGACCTTGTGATGAGCCGCCTCCACTGCCGAGCGTCACTGATAGACCTTGTGATGAGCCGCCTCCACTGCCGGGTGTCACCAGAACTGATAGACCTTGTGATGAGCCGCCTCCACTGTCGGGGGACACCAGAACTGATAGACCTTGTGATGAGCCGCCTCCACTGCCGGGTGTCACCAGAACTGATAGACCTTGTGATGAGCCGCCTCCACTGCCGGGCGTCACTGATAGACCTTGTGATGAGCCGCCTCCACTGCCGAGCGTCACTGATAGACCTTGTGATGAGCCGCCTCCACTGCCGGGTGTCACCAGAACTGATAGACCTTGTGATGAGCCGCCTCCACTGCCGGGGGACACCAGAACTGATAGACCTTGTGATGAGCCGCCTCCACTGCCGGGTGTCACCAGAACTGATAGACCTTGTGATGAGCCGCCTCCACTGCCGGGCGTCACTGATAGACCTTGTGATGAGCCGCCTCCACTGCCGGGCGTCACTGATAGACCTTGTGATGAGCCGCCTCCACTGCCGGGCGTCACTGATAGACCTTGTGATGAGCCGCCTCCACTGCCGGGTGTCACCAGAACTGATAGACCTTGTGATGAGCCACCTCCACTGCCGGCTGTCACCAGAACTGATAGACCTTGTGATGAGCCGCCTCCATTGCCGGGTGTCACCAGAAATGATAGACCTTGTGATGAGCCGCCTCCACTGCCGGGTGTCACCAGAACTGATAGACCTTGTGATGAGCCGCCTCCACTGCCGGGTGTCACCAGAACTGATAGACCTTGTGATGAGCCGCCTCCACTGCCGGGGGCCACCAGAACTGATAGACCTTGTGATGTGCCGCCTCCACTGCCGGGTGTCACCAGAACTGATAGACCTTGTGATGAGACGCCTCCACTGCCGGGTGTCACCAGAACTGATAGACCTTGTGATGAGGCGCCTCCACTGCCGGGTGTCACCAGAACTGATAGACCTTGTGATGAGCGACTTGTTAACTCCGATATTGTGCCTGAACATCACCTCTCGGCCACCTGTCATGGCCTCGTATGATACAGCTTGGTAATTTTCTTGGTGTAGACACCGCTATCGATGAGACGGACCATGCAGTTTCTGTTTTCTTGGGAAATCTTCATGGCGGCTCCTCGATTTGAACCAGTGACCTTTCGCTTGGGAATCAATCTAATAACACACTGAGCTATTAGGGAATGTGAGAATAGGTTGTCTTGTGACCAGAAGCAAAACAGTAACAATGCAGCAACATGACAAGAATCTGCATAATTAATTATATGCTAAATAGCTGCAAGTCAAATTTATGTATGAGATAGCCAAGATGATTGTCTATAAAGTGAAGGTAGTCTCACACTCAGAGCTGGAGAGGATAGTGGGATATGGAGCCTGAATCAGTATATCAGTGTGAGTATACAGCCATCTGAGTCCCTGCCTGACACTGCAATACAGATGCTAATGTGCAACAAACCCATAGAGAAAAACCATCATTCAGGACTAGAGCTACATTTCCTCAGATGTGAAGCGTCCACTCATTCAGTGGCGTCCTGGTACAGAGGCTGAATTTTACGATTATGATTATGGTGCCTCAGTCAGACCCGTATTTGCATTTCTAGTCTGCTGCACATTTCACTTTATTAATGTACCTTTAACATACTGTGACATTTAGCAGAAAATCAATCCATCTGAGCGGCCTTTAAACCTTCCTTCTACAATAGCAATAGTAGTCAAAGGGCTGATCAGATAAAGCTCTTTCCTCATGCTGAGCGGCTTCTTATCAGTCAATGGTTCCAAACTCTAATGTTAGCAAGAACCTGGATTGAAAAAAAAAAATCTGCCCCCATCCTTGGCTGGGAACATCAAAGTCAGTCTTTTCTGCGTGTGAACCATAATCACTGTACATATGCAAGTAAAATAAAAGTCAGATAAAAAAAGGTAAAATATGTTGCAATTATTAGGCGAATGCTGTGAAATCCAGGGCTGGAGAGCCGCCCATGGGCTAAGTTGGGACCCCATTGCGGTACCACAAGTCTTAAAATGTATCAGCCATCTGCACAGACCCCTATGAAATGTGAACACTCTTCTGATAACTGCCAACTGATTTGGGCGACAGCTTTTATTCCTCCGCATACACATGCACACTATACTTGGCCAGACATGCATGTGCTTTTAATAGAGAGAGTGAAATAAGCCATTCTCAGACATTTCTGTCTGTGGCATATAATAGAGGATTACACATTGACATGCATTGTGCCTGATCCTTCTCTCCTATGAAATGCTTACTTTTCTACAATAGTGGGTGAAATAAGTTTTGAACACGTCAACAGTTTTCTAAGTAAATATATTTCTAAAGGTGCTATTGACATGAATTTCTAACCAGATGTCGGTAACATCCAATCCACACAGGCAAAGAAATCAAACCACAAACGCCCATAAATTTAGTGATGTGTAATAATGAGAAACTACACGGGGAAAAAGTAATGAACATGTTACTGAAATGTATTTAACACTTCATATAAAAGCCTTTGCTGGTGATGAAGCATCCAGACGTCTCCTGTTTGGAGATACTAGTCACCTGCATTGCTCAGGTGGGATTTCGGCCCATTCTTCCACACACACTCCTCACATCCTGTATGGAGACACTAGTCACCTGCATTGCTCAGGTGGGATTTCGGCCCATTCTTCCACACACACTCCTCACATCCTGTATGGAGACACTAGTCGCCTGCATTGCTCAGGTGGATTTTGGCCATTCTTCTGCACACACTCCTCACATCCTGTATGGAGACACTAGTCACCTGCATTGCTCAGGTGGATTTTGGCCCATTCTTCTGCACACACTCCTCACATCCTGTATGGAGACACTAGTCGCCTGCATTGCTCAGGTGGATTTTGGCCCATTCTTCTGCACACACTCCTCACATCCTGTATGGAGACACAAGTCGCCTGCATTGCTCAAGTGGATTTTGGCCCATTCTTCCACACACACTCCTCACATCCTGTATGGAGACACTAGTCACCTGCATTGCTCAGGTGGATTTTGGCCCATTCTTCCACACACACTCCTCACATCCTGTATGGAGACACTAGTCGCCTGCATTGCTCAGGTGGATTTTGGCCCATTCTTACACACACAATCCTCACATCCTGTATGGAGACACTAGTCGCCTGCATTGCTCAGGTGGATTTTGGCCCATTCTTCCGCACACACTCCTCACATCCTGTATGGAGACACTAGTCGCCTGCATTGCTCAGGTGGATTTTGGCCCATTCTTACACACACAATCCTCACATCCTGTATGGAGACACTAGTCGCCTGCATTGTTCAGGTGGATTTTGGCCCATTCTTCCACACACACACACTCCTCACATCCTGTATGGAGACACTAGTCACCTGCATTGCTCAGGTGGATTTTGGCCATTCTTCCGCACACACTTCTCACATCCTGTATGGAGACACTAGTCGCCTGCATTGCTCAGGTGGATTTTGGCCATTCTTCCGCACACACTCCTCACATCCTGTATGGAGACACTAGTCACCTGCATTGCTCAGGTGGATTTTGGTCCATTCTTCCACACACACTCCTCACATCCTGTATGGAGACACTAGTCGCCTGCATTGCTCAGGTGGATTTTGGTCCATTCTTCCACACACACTCCTCACATCCTGTATGGAGACACTAGTCGCCTGCATTGCTCAGGTGGATTTTGGTCCATTCTTCCACACACACTCCTCACATCCTGTATGGAGACACTAGTCACCTGCATTGCTCAGGTGGATTTTGGTCCATTCTTCCACACACACACACTCCTCACATCCTGTATGGAGACACTAGTCACCTGCATTGCTCAGGTGGATTTTGGCCCATTCTTCCACACACACTCGTCACATACTGTATGGAGACACTAGTCGCCTGCATTGCTCAGGTGGATTTTGGCCCATTCTTACACACACAATCCTCACATCCTGTATGGAGACACTAGTCGCCTGCATTGCTCAGGTGGATTTTGGTCCATTCATCCACACACACTCCTCACATCCTGTATGGAGACACTAGTCGCCTGCATTGCTCAGGTGGATTTTGGCCCATTCTTCCACACACACTCCTCACATCCTGTATGGAGACACTAGTCGCCTGTATTGCTCAGGTGGATTTTGGCCCATTCTTCCACACACACTCCTCACATCCTGTATGGAGAAACTAGTCGCCTGCATTGCTCAGGTGGATTTTGGCCCATTCTTCCGCACATACTCCTCACATCCTGTATGGAGACACTAGTCGACTGCATTGCTCAGGTGGATTTTGGCCCATTCTTACACACACAATCCTCACATCCTGTATGGAGACACTAGTCGCCTGCATTGTTCAGGTGGATTTTGGCCCATTCTTCCACACACACACACTCCTCACATCCTGTATGGAGACACTAGTCGCCTGCATTGCTCAGGTGGATTTTGGCCATTCTTCCGCACACACTCCTCACATCCTGTATGGAGACACTAGTCACCTGCATTGCTCAGGTGGATTTTGGTCCATTCTTCCACACACACTCCTCACATCCTGTATGGAGACACTAGTCGCCTGCATTGCTCAGGTGGATTTTGGCCCATTCTTCCACACACACACACTCCTCACATCCTGTATGGAGACACTAGTCGCCTGCATTGCTCAGGTGGATTTTGGCCCATTCTTCCACACACACTCCTCACATCCTGTATGGAGACACTAGTCGCCTGCATTGCTCAGGTGGATTTTGGCCCATTCTCACACACACAATCCTCACATCCTGTATGGAGACACTAGTCGCCTGCATTGCTCAGGTGGATTTTGGCCCATTCTTCCACACACACTCCTCACATCCAGTATGGAGACACTAGTCGCCTGCATTGCTCAGGTGGATTTTGGTCCATTCTTCCACACACACTCCTCACATCCTGTATGGAGACACTAGTCACCTGCATTGCTCAGGTGGATTTTGGTCCATTCTTCCACACACACACACTCCTCACATCCTGTATGGAGACACTAGTCACCTGCATTGCTCAGGTGGATTTTGGCCCATTCTTCCACACACACTCCTCACATCCTGTATGGAGACACTAGTCACCTGCATTGTTCAGGTTGATTTTGGTCCATTCTTCCACACACACTCCTCACATCCGGTATGGAGACACTAGTCACCTGCATTGCTCAGGTGGGATTTTGGCCCATTCTTCCACACACACTCCTCACATCCTGTATGGAGACACTAGTCACCTGCATTGCTCAGGTGGGATTTCGGCCCATTCTTCCACACACACTCGTCACATCCTGTATGGAGACACTAGTCACCTACATTGCTCAGGTGGATTTTGGCCCATTCTCACACACACAATCCTCACATACTGTATGGAGACACTAGTCGCCTGCATTGCTCAGGTGGATTTTGGCCCATTCTTACACACACACTCCTCACATCCTGTATGGAGACACTAGTCGCCTGCATTGCTCAGGTGGATTTTGGCCCATTCTTCCACACACACTCCTCACATCCTGTATGGAGACACTAGTCGCCTGTATTGCTCAGGTGGATTTTGGCCCATTCTTCCACACACACTCCTCACATCCTGTATGGAGAAACTAGTCGCCTGCATTGCTCAGGTGGATTTTGGCCCATTCTTCCGCACATACTCCTCACATCCTGTATGGAGACACTAGTCGACTGCATTGCTCAGGTGGATTTTGGCCCATTCTTACACACACAATCCTCACATCCTGTATGGAGACACTAGTCGCCTGCATTGTTCAGGTGGATTTTGGCCCATTCTTCCACACACACACACTCCTCACATCCTGTATGGAGACACTAGTCGCCTGCATTACTCAGGTGGATTTTGGCCATTCTTCCGCACACACTCCTCACATCCTGTATGGAGACACTAGTCACCTGCATTGCTCAGGTGGATTTTGGTCCATTCTTCCACACACACTCCTCACATCCTGTATGGAGACACTAGTCGCCTGCATTGCTCAGGTGGATTTTGGCCCATTCTTCCACACACACACACTCCTCACATCCTGTATGGAGACACTAGTCGCCTGCATTGCTCAGGTGGATTTTGGCCCATTCTTCCACACACACTCCTCACATCCTGTATGGAGACACTAGTCGCCTGCATTGCTCAGGTGGATTTTGGCCCATTCTCACACACACAATCCTCACATCCTGTATGGAGACACTAGTCGCCTGCATTGCTCAGGTGGATTTTGGCCCATTCTTCCACACACACTCCTCACATCCAGTATGGAGACACTAGTCGCCTGCATTGCTCAGGTGGATTTTGGCCCATTCTTCCACACACACTCCTCACATCCTGTATGGAGACACTAGTCGCCTGCATTGCTCAGGTGGATTTTGGCCCATTCTTACACACACAATCCTCACATCCTGTATGGAGACACTAGTCGCCTGCATTGCTCAGGTGGATTTTGGTCCATTCATCCACACACACTCCTCACATCCTGCATGGAGACACTAGTCACCTGCATTGCTCAGGTGGGATTTTGGCCCATTCTTCCACACACACTCCTCACATCCTGTATGGAGACACTAGTCGCCTGCATTGCTCAGGTGGATTTTGGCCCATTCTCACACACACAATCCTCACATCCTGTATGGAGACACTAGTCGCCTGCATTGCTCAGGTGGATTTTGGCCCATTCTTCCACACACACACTCCTCACATCCTGTATGGAGACACTAGTCGCCTGCATTGCTCAGGTGGATTTTGGCCCATTCTTACACACACAATCCTCACATCCTGTATGGAGACACTAGTCGCCTGCATTGCTCAGGTGGATTTTGGTCCATTCATCCACACACACTCCTCACATCCTGTATGGAGACACTAGTCGCCTGCATTGCTCAGGTGGATTTTGGCCCATTCTTCCACACACACTCCTCACATCCTGTATGGAGACACTAGTCACCTGCATTGCTCAGGTGGATTTTGGCCCATTCTTCCACACACACTCCTCACATCCTGTATGGAGACACTAGTCACCTGTATTGCTCAGGTGGATTTTGGCCCATTCTTCCACACACACTCCTCACATCCTGTATGGAGACACTAGTCGCCTGCATTGCTCAGGTGGATTTTGGCCCATTCTTCGCACACACTCCTCACATCCTGTATGGAGACACTAGTCGCCTGCATTGCTCAGGTGGATTTTGGTCCATTCCTCCACACACACTCCTCACATCCTGTATGGAGACACTAGTCGCCTGCATTGCTCAGGTGGATTTTGGCCCATTCCTCCACACACACTCCTCACATCCTGTATGGAGACACTAGTCGCCTGCATTGCTCAGGTGGATTTTGGCCCATTCTTCGCACACACTCCTCACATCCTGTATGGAGACACTAGTCGCCTGCATTGCTCAGGTGGATTTTGGCCCATTCCTCCACACACACTCCTCACATCCTGTATGGAGACACTAGTCGCCTGCATTGCTCAGGTGGATTTTGGCCCATTCCTCCACACACACTCCTCACATCCTGTATGGAGACACTAGTCACCTGTATTGCTCAGGTGGATTTTGGCCCATTCTTCCGCACACACTCCTCACATCCTGTATGGAGATACTGGTCGCCTGCATTGCTCAGGTGGATTTTGTCCATTCTTCCACACACACTCCTCACATCCGGTATGGAGACACTGGTCGCCTGCATTGCTCAGGTGGATTTTGGGCCATTCTTCCACACACACTCCTCACATCCGGTATGGAGACACTAGTCACCTGCATTGCTCAAGTGGGATTTTGGCCCATTCTTCCACACACACACTCCTCACATCCTGTATGGAGACACTAGTCGCCTGCATTGCTCAGGTGGGATTTTGGCCCATTCTTCCACACACACACTCCTCACATCCTGTATGGAGACACTAGTCGCCTGCATTGCTCAGGTGGATTTTGGCCCATTCTTACACACACAATCCTCACATCCTGTATGGAGACACTAGTCGCCTGCATTGCTCAGGTGGATTTTGGTCCATTCTTCCACACACACACTCCTCACATCCTGTATGGAGACACTAGTCGCTTGCATTGCTCAGGTGGATTTTGGCCCATTCTTCCGCACACACTCATCACATCCTGTATGGAGACACTAGTCGCCTGCATTGCTCAGGTGGATTTTGGCCCATTCTTACACACACACACTCCTCACATCCTGTATGGAGACACTAGTCGCCTGCATTGCTCAGGTGGATTTTGGCCCATTCTTCCACACACACACACTCCTCACATCCTGTATGGAGACACTAGTCGCCTGCATTGCTCAGGTGGATTTTGGCCATTCTTCCGCACACACTCCTCACATCCTGTATGGAGACACTAGTCGCCTGCATTGCTCAGGTGGATTTTGGCCCATTCTTCCACACACACTCCTCACATCCTGTATGGAGACACTAGTCGCCTGCATTGCTCAGGTGGATTTTGGCCATTCTTCCGCACACACTCCTCACATCCTGTATGGAGACACTAGTCGCCTGCATTGCTCAGGTGGATTTTGGCCCATTCTTCCACACACACTCCTCACATCCTGTATGGAGACACTAGTCGCCTGCATTGCTCAGGTGGATTTTGGCCCATTCTCACACACACAATCCTCACATCCTGTATGGAGACACTAGTCGCCTGCATTGCTCAGGTGGATTTTGGCCCATTCTTCCACACACACACTCCTCACATCCTGTATGGAGACACTAGTCGCCTGCATTGCTCAGGTGGATTTTGGCCCATTCTTACACACACAATCCTTACATCCTGTATGGAGACACTAGTCGCCTGCATTGCTCAGGTGGATTTTGGTCCATTCATCCACACACACTCCTCACATCCTGTATGGAGACACTAGTCGCCTGCATTGCTCAGGTGGATTTTGGCCCATTCTTCCACACACACTCCTCACATCCTGTATGGAGACACTAGTCACCTGCATTGCTCAGGTGGATTTTGGCCCATTCTTCCACACACACTCCTCACATCCTGTATGGAGACACTAGTCACCTGTATTGCTCAGGTGGATTTTGGCCCATTCTTCCACACACACTCCTCACATCCTGTATGGAGACACTAGTCGCCTGCATTGCTCAGGTGGATTTTGGCCCATTCTTCGCACACACTCCTCACATCCTGTATGGAGACACTAGTCGCCTGCATTGCTCAGGTGGATTTTGGCCCATTCCTCCACACACACTCCTCACATCCTGTATGGAGACACTAGTCGCCTGCATTGCTCAGGTGGATTTTGGCCCATTCCTCCACACACACTCCTCACATCCTGTATGGAGACACTAGTCGCCTGCATTGCTCAGGTGGATTTTGGCCCATTCTTCGCACACACTCCTCACATCCTGTATGGAGACACTAGTCGCCTGCATTGCTCAGGTGGATTTTGGCCCATTCCTCCACACACACTCCTCACATCCTGTATGGAGACACTAGTCGCCTGCATTGCTCAGGTGGATTTTGGCCCATTCCTCCACACACACTCCTCACATCCTGTATGGAGACACTAGTCACCTGTATTGCTCAGGTGGATTTTGGCCCATTCTTCCGCACACACTCCTCACATCCTGTATGGAGATACTGGTCGCCTGCATTGCTCAGGTGGATTTTGTCCATTCTTCCACACACACTCCTCACATCCGGTATGGAGACACTGGTCGCCTGCATTGCTCAGGTGGATTTTGGGCCATTCTTCCACACACACTCCTCACATCCGGTATAGAGACACTAGTCACCTGCATTGCTCAAGTGGGATTTTGGCCCATTCTTCCACACACACACTCCTCACATCCTGTATGGAGACACTAGTCGCCTGCATTGCTCAGGTGGGATTTTTGCCCATTCTTCCACACACACACTCCTCACATCCTGTATGGAGACACTAGTCGCCTGCATTGCTCAGGTGGATTTTGGCCCATTCTTCCACACACACTCCTCACATCCTGTATGGAGACACTAGTCGCCTGCATTGCTCAGGTGGATTTTGGCCCATTCTTACACACACAATCCTCACATCCTGTATGGAGACACTAGTCGCCTGCATTGCTCAGGTGGATTTTGGTCCATTCTTCCACACACACACTCCTCACATCCTGTATGGAGACACTAGTCGCTTGCATTGCTCAGGTGGATTTTGGCCCATTCTTCCGCACACACTCCTCACATCCTGTATGGAGACACTAGTCGCCTGCATTGCTCAGGTGGATTTTGGCCCATTCTTACACACACACACTCCTCACATCCTGTATGGAGACACTAGTCGCCTGCATTGCTCAGGTGGATTTTGGCCCATTCTTCCACACACACACACTCCTCACATCCTGTATGGAGACACTAGTCGCCTGCATTGCTCAGGTGGATTTTGGCCATTCTTCCGCACACACTCCTCACATCCTGTATGGAGACACTAGTCACCTGCATTGCTCAGGTGGATTTTGGTCCATTCTTCCACACACACTCCTCACATCCTGTATGGAGACACTAGTCGCCTGCATTGCTCAGGTGGATTTTGGCCCATTCTTCCACACACACACACTCCTCACATCCTGTATGGAGACACTAGTCGCCTGCATTGCTCAGGTGGATTTTGGCCATTCTTCCGCACACACTCCTCACATCCTGTATGGAGACACTAGTCGCCTGCATTGCTCAGGTGGATTTTGGCCCATTCTTCCACACACACTCCTCACATCCTGTATGGAGACACTAGTCGCCTGCATTGCTCAGGTGGATTTTGGCCATTCTTCCGCACACACTCCTCACATCCTGTATGGAGACACTAGTCGCCTGCATTGCTCAGGTGGATTTTGGCCCATTCTTCCGCACACACTCCTCACATCCTGTATGGAGACACTAGTCGCCTGCATTGCTCAGGTGGATTTTGGCCCATTCTTCCACACACACTCCTCACATCCTGTATGGAGACACTAGTCGCCTGCATTGCTCAGGTGGATTTTGGTCCATTCTTCCGCACACACTCCTCACATCCTGTATGGAGACACTAGTCACCTGCATTGCTCAGGTTGATTTTGGTCCATTCTTCCACACACACTCCTCACATCCGGTATGGAGACACTAGTCACCTGCATTGCTCAGGTGGGATTTCGGCCCATTCTTCCACACACACTCCTCACATCCTGTATGGAGACACTAGTCACCTGCATTGCTCAGGTGGGATTTTGGCCCATTCTTCCACACACACTCCTCACATCCTGTATGGAGACACTAGTCGCCTGCATTGCTCAGGTGGATTTTGGCCCATTCTTACACACACAATCCTCACATCATGTATGGAGACACTAGTCGCCTGCATTGCTCAGGTGGATTTTGGCCCATTCTTCCACACACACACTCCTCACATCCTGTATGGAGACACTAGTCGCCTGCATTGCTCAGGTGGATTTTGGCCCATTCTTACACACACAATCCTCACATCCTGTATGGAGACACTAGTCGCCTGCATTGCTCAGGTGGATTTTGGTCCATTCTTCCACACACACTCCTCACATCCTGTATGGAGACACTAGTCGCCTGCATTGCTCAGGTGGATTTTGGCCATTCTTCCGCACACACTCCTCACATCCTGTATGGAGACACTAGTCGCCTGCATTGCTCAGGTGGATTTTGGCCCATTCTTCCACACACACTCCTCACATCCTGTATGGAGACACTAGTCACCTGCATTGCTCAGGTTGATTTTGGTCCATTCTTCCACACACACTCCTCACATCCTGTATGGAGACACTAGTCGCCTGCATTGCTCAGGTGGATTTTGGCCCATTCTTCTGCACACACTCCTCACATCCTGTATGGAGACACTAGTCACCTGCATTGCTCAGGTGGATTTTGGACCATTCTTCCACACACACTCCTCACATCCTGTATGGAGACACTAGTCGCCTGCACTGCTCAGGTGGATTTTGGCCCATTCTTACACACACAATCCTCACATCCTGTATGGAGACACTAGTCGCCTGCATTGCTCAGGTGGATTTTGGTCCATTCTTCCACACACACACTCCTCACATCCTGTATGGAGACACTAGTCGCTTGCATTGCTCAGGTGGATTTTGGCCCATTCTTCCGCACACACTCCTCACATCCTGTATGGAGACACTAGTCGCCTGCATTGCTCAGGTGGATTTTGGCCCATTCTTACACACACACACTCCTCACATCCTGTATGGAGACACTAGTCGCCTGCATTGCTCAGGTGGATTTTGGCCCATTCTTCCACACACACACACTCCTCACATCCTGTATGGAGACACTAGTCGCCTGCATTGCTCAGGTGGATTTTGGCCATTCTTCCGCACACACTCCTCACATCCTGTATGGAGACACTAGTCACCTGCATTGCTCAGGTGGATTTTGGTCCATTCTTCCACACACACTCCTCACATCCTGTATGGAGACACTAGTCGCCTGCATTGCTCAGGTGGATTTTGGCCCATTCTTCCACACACACACACTCCTCACATCCTGTATGGAGACACTAGTCGCCTGCATTGCTCAGGTGGATTTTGGCCATTCTTCCGCACACACTCCTCACATCCTGTATGGAGACACTAGTCGCCTGCATTGCTCAGGTGGATTTTGGCCCATTCTTCCACACACACTCCTCACATCCTGTATGGAGACACTAGTCACCTGCATTGCTCAGGTGGATTTTGTCCATTCTTCCACACACACTCCTCACATCCTGTATGGAGACACTAGTCGCCTGCATTGCTCAGGTGGATTTTGGCCATTCTTCCGCACACACTCCTCACATCCTGTATGGAGACACTAGTCGCCTGCATTGCTCAGGTGGATTTTGGCCCATTCTTCCGCACACACTCCTCACATCCTGTATGGAGACACTAGTCGCCTGCATTGCTCAGGTGGATTTTGGCCCATTCTTCCACACACACTCCTCACATCCTGTATGGAGACACTAGTCGCCTGCATTGCTCAGGTGGATTTTGGTCCATTCTTCCGCACACACTCCTCACATCCTGTATGGAGACACTAGTCACCTGCATTGCTCAGGTTGATTTTGGTCCATTCTTCCACACACACTCCTCACATCCGGTATGGAGACACTAGTCACCTGCATTGCTCAGGTGGGATTTCGGCCCATTCTTCCACACACACTCCTCACATCCTGTATGGAGACACTAGTCACCTGCATTGCTCAGGTGGGATTTTGGCCCATTCTTCCACACACACTCCTCACATCCTGTATGGAGACACTAGTCGCCTGCATTGCTCAGGTGGATTTTGGCCCATTCTTACACACACAATCCTCACATCCTGTATGGAGACACTAGTCGCCTGCATTGCTCAGGTGGATTTTGGCCCATTCTTCCACACACACACTCCTCACATCCTGTATGGAGACACTAGTCGCCTGCATTGCTCAGGTGGATTTTGGCCCATTCTTACACACACAATCCTCACATCCTGTATGGAGACACTAGTCGCCTGCATTGCTCAGGTGGATTTTGGTCCATTCTTCCACACACACTCCTCACATCCTGTATGGAGACACTAGTCGCCTGCATTGCTCAGGTGGATTTTGGCCATTCTTCCGCACACACTCCTCACATCCTGTATGGAGACACTAGTCGCCTGCATTGCTCAGGTGGATTTTGGCCCATTCTTCCACACACACTCCTCACATCCTGTATGGAGACACTAGTCACCTGCATTGCTCAGGTTGATTTTGGTCCATTCTTCCACACACACTCCTCACATCCTGTATGGAGACACTAGTCGCCTGCATTGCTCAGGTGGATTTTGGCCCATTCTTCTGCACACACTCCTCACATCCTGTATGGAGACACTAGTCACCTGCATTGCTCAGGTGGATTTTGGACCATTCTTCCGCACACACTCCTCACATCCTGTATGGAGACACTAGTCGCCTGCATTGCTCAGGTGTATTTTGGTCCATTCTTCCACACACACTCCTCACATCCTGTATGGAGACACTAGTCGCCTGCATTGCTCAGGTGGATTTTGGCCCATTCTTCCGCACACACTCCTCACATCCTGTATGGAGACACTAGTCGCCTGCATTGCTCAGGTAGATTTTGGCCCATTCTTCCGCATACACTCCTCATATCCTGTATGGAGACACTAGTCGCCTGCATTGCTCAGGTGGATTTTGGCCCATTCTTCCACACACACTCCTCACATCCTGTATGGAGACACTAGTCACCTGCATTGCTCAGGTGGATTATGGCCCATTCTTCCGCACACACTCCTCACCTCCTGTATGGAGACACTAGTTGCCTGCATTGCTCAGGTGGATTTTGGGCCATTCTTCCACACACACTCCTCACATCCTGTATGGAGACACTAGTCGCCTGTATTGCTCAGGTGGATTTTGGCCCATTCTTCCACACACACTCCTCACATCCTGTATGGAGACACTAGTCACCTGCATTGCTCAGGTGGATTTTGGCCCATTCTTCCGCACATACTCCTCACATCCTGTATGGAGACACTAGTCGCCTGCATTGCTCAGGTGGATTTTGGCCCATTCTTCCGCACACACTCCTCACATCCTGTATGGAGACACTAGTCGCCTGCATTGCTCAGGTAGATTTTGGCCCATTCTTCCGCATACACTCCTCATATCCTGTATGGAGACACTAGTCGCCTGCATTGCTCAGGTGGATTTTGGCCCATTCTTCTGCACACACTCCTCACATCCTGTATGGAGACACTAGTCACCTGCATTGCTCAGGTGGATTTTGGCCCATTCTTCCGCACACACTCCTCACATCCTGTATGGAGACACTAGTCGCCTGCATTGCTCAGGTGTATTTTGGTCCATTCTTCCACACACACTCCTCACATCCTGTATGGAGACACTAGTCGCCTGCATTGCTCAGGTGGATTTTGGCCCATTCTTCCGCACACACTCCTCACATCCTGTATGGAGACACTAGTCGCCTGCATTGCTCAGGTAGATTTTGGCCCATTCTTCCGCATACACGCCTCATATCCTGTATGGAGACACTGGTCGCCTGCATTGCTCAGGTGGATTTTGGCCCATTCTTCCACACACACTCCTCACATCCTGTATGGAGACACTAGTCACCTGCATTGCTCAGGAGGATTATGGTCCATTCTTCCGCACACACTCCTCACCTCCTGTATGGAGACACTAGTTGCCTGCATTGCTCAGGTGGATTTTGGGCCATTCTTCCACACACACTCCTCACATCCTGTATGGAGACACTAGTCGCCTGTATTGCTCAGGTGGATTTTGGCCCATTCTTCCACACACACTCCTCACATCCTGTATGGAGACACTAGTCACCTGCATTGCTCAGGTGGATTTTGGCCCATTCTTCCGCACATACTCCTCACATCCTGTATGGAGACACTAGTCGCCTGCATTGCTCAGGTGGATTTTGGCCCATTCTTCCGCACACACTCCTCACATCCTGTATGGAGACACTAGTCGCCTGCATTGCTCAGGTAGATTTTGGCCCATTCTTCCGCATACACTCCTCATATCCTGTATGGAGACACTAGTCGCCTGCATTGCTCAGGTGGATTTTGGCCCATTCTTCCGCACACACTCCTCACATCCTGTATGGAGACACTAGTCGCCTGCATTGCTCAGGTAGATTTTGGCCCATTCTTCCGCATACACGCCTCATATCCTGTATGGAGACACTGGTCGCCTGCATTGCTCAGGTGGATTTTGGCCCATTCTTCCACACACACTCCTCACATCCTGTATGGAGACACTAGTCACCTGCATTGCTCAGGAGGATTATGGTCCATTCTTCCGCACACACTCCTCACCTCCTGTATGGAGACACTAGTTGCCTGCATTGCTCAGGTGGATTTTGGGCCATTCTTCCACACACACTCCTCACATCCTGTATGGAGACACTAGTCGCCTGTATTGCTCAGGTGGATTTTGGCCCATTCTTCCACACACACTCCTCACATCCTGTATGGAGACACTAGTCACCTGCATTGCTCAGGTGGATTTTGGCCCATTCTTCCGCACATACTCCTCACATCCTGTATGGAGACACTAGTCGCCTGCATTGCTCAGGTGGATTTTGGCCCATTCTTCCGCACACACTCCTCACATCCTGTATGGAGACACTAGTCGCCTGCATTGCTCAGGTAGATTTTGGCCCATTCTTCCGCATACACTCCTCATATCCTGTATGGAGACACTAGTCGCCTGCATTGCTCAGGTGGATTTTGGCCCATTCTTCCGCACACACTCCTCACATCCTGTATGGAGACACTAGTCACCTGCATTGCTCAGGTGGATTTTGGCCCATTCTTCCGCACACACTCCTCACATCCTGTATGGAGACACTAGTCGCCTGCATTGCTCAGGTGTATTTTGGTCCATTCTTCCACACACACTCCTCACATCCTGTATGGAGACACTAGTCGCCTGCATTGCTCAGGTGGATTTTGGCCCATTCTTCCGCACACACTCCTCACATCCTGTATGGAGACACTAGTCGCCTGCATTGCTCAGGTAGATTTTGGCCCATTCTTCCGCATACACTCCTCATATCCTGTATGGAGACACTAGTCGCCTGCATTGCTCAGGTGGATTTTGGCCCATTCTTCCACACACACTCCTCACATCCTGTATGGAGACACTAGTCACCTGCATTGCTCAGGTGGATTATGGCCCATTCTTCCGCACACACTCCTCACCTCCTGTATGGAGACACTAGTTGCCTGCATTGCTCAGGTGGATTTTGGGCCATTCTTCCACACACACTCCTCACATCCTGTATGGAGACACTAGTCGCCTGTATTGCTCAGGTGGATTTTGGCCCATTCTTCCACACACACTCCTCACATCCTGTATGGAAACACTAGTCACCTGCATTGCTCAGGTGAATTTTGGCCCATTCTTCCGCACATACTCCTCACATCCTGTATGGAGACACTAGTCGCCTGCATTGCTCAGGTGGATTTTGGCCCATTCTTCCGCACACACTCCTCACATCCTGTATGGAGACACTAGTCGCCTGCATTGCTCAGGTAGATTTTGGCCCATTCTTCCGCATACACTCCTCATATCCTGTATGGAGACACTAGACGCCTGCATTGCTCAGGTGGATTTTGGCCCATTCTTCCACACACACTCCTCACATCCTGTATGGAGACACTAGTCACCTGCATTGCTCAGGTGGATTATGGCCCATTCTTCCGCACACACTCCTCACCTCCTGTATGGAGACACTAGTCACCTGCATTGCTCAGGTGGATTTTGGCCCATTCTTACACACACACTCCTCACATCCTGTATAGAGACACTAGTTGCCTGCATTGCTCAGGTGGATTTTGGGCCATTCTTCCACACACACTCCTCACATCCTGTATGGAGACACTAGTCACCTGCATTGCTCAGGTGGGATTTTGGCCCATTCTTCCACACACACACACTCCTCACATCCTGTATGGAGACACTAGTCGCCTGCATTGCTCAGGTGGATTTTGGCCCATTCTTACACACACAATCCTCACATCCTGTATGGAGACACTAGTCGCCTGCATTGCTCAGGTGGATTTTGGTCCATTCTTCCACACACACACTCCTCACATCCTGTATGGAGACACTAGTCGCTTGCATTGCTCAGGTGGATTTT
Source organism: Anomaloglossus baeobatrachus (assembly GCF_048569485.1). NCBI lineage: Eukaryota > Metazoa > Chordata > Amphibia > Anura > Aromobatidae > Anomaloglossus > Anomaloglossus baeobatrachus. The sequence goes on along the minus strand of NC_134357.1, from coordinate 10,252,911 downwards.
GGCCCATTCTTCCGCACACACTCCTCACATCCTGTATGGAGACACTAGTCGCCTGCATTGCTCAGGTGGATTTTGGCCCATTCTTACACACACACACTCCTCACATCCTGTATGGAGACACTAGTCGCCTGCATTGCTCAGGTGGATTTTGGCCCATTCTTCCACACACACACACTCCTCACATCCTGTATGGAGACACTAGTCGCCTGCATTGCTCAGGTGGATTTTGGCCATTCTTCCGCACACACTCCTCACATCCTGTATGGAGACACTAGTCACCTGCATTGCTCAGGTGGATTTTGGTCCATTCTTCCACACACACTCCTCACATCCTGTATGGAGACACTAGTCGCCTGCATTGCTCAGGTGGATTTTGGCCCATTCTTCCACACACACACACTCCTCACATCCTGTATGGAGACACTAGTCGCCTGCATTGCTCAGGTGGATTTTGGCCATTCTTCCGCACACACTCCTCACATCCTGTATGGAGACACTAGTCGCCTGCATTGCTCAGGTGGATTTTGGCCCATTCTTCCACACACACTCCTCACATCCTGTATGGAGACACTAGTCGCCTGCATTGCTCAGGTGGATTTTGGCCATTCTTCCGCACACACTCCTCACATCCTGTATGGAGACACTAGTCGCCTGCATTGCTCAGGTGGATTTTGGCCCATTCTTCCGCACACACTCCTCACATCCTGTATGGAGACACTAGTCGCCTGCATTGCTCAGGTGGATTTTGGCCCATTCTTCCACACACACTCCTCACATCCTGTATGGAGACACTAGTCGCCTGCATTGCTCAGGTGGATTTTGGTCCATTCTTCCGCACACACTCCTCACATCCTGTATGGAGACACTAGTCACCTGCATTGCTCAGGTTGATTTTGGTCCATTCTTCCACACACACTCCTCACATCCGGTATGGAGACACTAGTCACCTGCATTGCTCAGGTGGGATTTCGGCCCATTCTTCCACACACACTCCTCACATCCTGTATGGAGACACTAGTCACCTGCATTGCTCAGGTGGGATTTTGGCCCATTCTTCCACACACACTCCTCACATCCTGTATGGAGACACTAGTCGCCTGCATTGCTCAGGTGGATTTTGGCCCATTCTTACACACACAATCCTCACATCATGTATGGAGACACTAGTCGCCTGCATTGCTCAGGTGGATTTTGGCCCATTCTTCCACACACACACTCCTCACATCCTGTATGGAGACACTAGTCGCCTGCATTGCTCAGGTGGATTTTGGCCCATTCTTACACACACAATCCTCACATCCTGTATGGAGACACTAGTCGCCTGCATTGCTCAGGTGGATTTTGGTCCATTCTTCCACACACACTCCTCACATCCTGTATGGAGACACTAGTCGCCTGCATTGCTCAGGTGGATTTTGGCCATTCTTCCGCACACACTCCTCACATCCTGTATGGAGACACTAGTCGCCTGCATTGCTCAGGTGGATTTTGGCCCATTCTTCCACACACACTCCTCACATCCTGTATGGAGACACTAGTCACCTGCATTGCTCAGGTTGATTTTGGTCCATTCTTCCACACACACTCCTCACATCCTGTATGGAGACACTAGTCGCCTGCATTGCTCAGGTGGATTTTGGCCCATTCTTCTGCACACACTCCTCACATCCTGTATGGAGACACTAGTCACCTGCATTGCTCAGGTGGATTTTGGACCATTCTTCCACACACACTCCTCACATCCTGTATGGAGACACTAGTCGCCTGCACTGCTCAGGTGGATTTTGGCCCATTCTTACACACACAATCCTCACATCCTGTATGGAGACACTAGTCGCCTGCATTGCTCAGGTGGATTTTGGTCCATTCTTCCACACACACACTCCTCACATCCTGTATGGAGACACTAGTCGCTTGCATTGCTCAGGTGGATTTTGGCCCATTCTTCCGCACACACTCCTCACATCCTGTATGGAGACACTAGTCGCCTGCATTGCTCAGGTGGATTTTGGCCCATTCTTACACACACACACTCCTCACATCCTGTATGGAGACACTAGTCGCCTGCATTGCTCAGGTGGATTTTGGCCCATTCTTCCACACACACACACTCCTCACATCCTGTATGGAGACACTAGTCGCCTGCATTGCTCAGGTGGATTTTGGCCATTCTTCCGCACACACTCCTCACATCCTGTATGGAGACACTAGTCACCTGCATTGCTCAGGTGGATTTTGGTCCATTCTTCCACACACACTCCTCACATCCTGTATGGAGACACTAGTCGCCTGCATTGCTCAGGTGGATTTTGGCCCATTCTTCCACACACACACACTCCTCACATCCTGTATGGAGACACTAGTCGCCTGCATTGCTCAGGTGGATTTTGGCCATTCTTCCGCACACACTCCTCACATCCTGTATGGAGACACTAGTCGCCTGCATTGCTCAGGTGGATTTTGGCCCATTCTTCCACACACACTCCTCACATCCTGTATGGAGACACTAGTCACCTGCATTGCTCAGGTGGATTTTGTCCATTCTTCCACACACACTCCTCACATCCTGTATGGAGACACTAGTCGCCTGCATTGCTCAGGTGGATTTTGGCCATTCTTCCGCACACACTCCTCACATCCTGTATGGAGACACTAGTCGCCTGCATTGCTCAGGTGGATTTTGGCCCATTCTTCCGCACACACTCCTCACATCCTGTATGGAGACACTAGTCGCCTGCATTGCTCAGGTGGATTTTGGCCCATTCTTCCACACACACTCCTCACATCCTGTATGGAGACACTAGTCGCCTGCATTGCTCAGGTGGATTTTGGTCCATTCTTCCGCACACACTCCTCACATCCTGTATGGAGACACTAGTCACCTGCATTGCTCAGGTTGATTTTGGTCCATTCTTCCACACACACTCCTCACATCCGGTATGGAGACACTAGTCACCTGCATTGCTCAGGTGGGATTTCGGCCCATTCTTCCACACACACTCCTCACATCCTGTATGGAGACACTAGTCACCTGCATTGCTCAGGTGGGATTTTGGCCCATTCTTCCACACACACTCCTCACATCCTGTATGGAGACACTAGTCGCCTGCATTGCTCAGGTGGATTTTGGCCCATTCTTACACACACAATCCTCACATCCTGTATGGAGACACTAGTCGCCTGCATTGCTCAGGTGGATTTTGGCCCATTCTTCCACACACACACTCCTCACATCCTGTATGGAGACACTAGTCGCCTGCATTGCTCAGGTGGATTTTGGCCCATTCTTACACACACAATCCTCACATCCTGTATGGAGACACTAGTCGCCTGCATTGCTCAGGTGGATTTTGGTCCATTCTTCCACACACACTCCTCACATCCTGTATGGAGACACTAGTCGCCTGCATTGCTCAGGTGGATTTTGGCCATTCTTCCGCACACACTCCTCACATCCTGTATGGAGACACTAGTCGCCTGCATTGCTCAGGTGGATTTTGGCCCATTCTTCCACACACACTCCTCACATCCTGTATGGAGACACTAGTCACCTGCATTGCTCAGGTTGATTTTGGTCCATTCTTCCACACACACTCCTCACATCCTGTATGGAGACACTAGTCGCCTGCATTGCTCAGGTGGATTTTGGCCCATTCTTCTGCACACACTCCTCACATCCTGTATGGAGACACTAGTCACCTGCATTGCTCAGGTGGATTTTGGACCATTCTTCCGCACACACTCCTCACATCCTGTATGGAGACACTAGTCGCCTGCATTGCTCAGGTGTATTTTGGTCCATTCTTCCACACACACTCCTCACATCCTGTATGGAGACACTAGTCGCCTGCATTGCTCAGGTGGATTTTGGCCCATTCTTCCGCACACACTCCTCACATCCTGTATGGAGACACTAGTCGCCTGCATTGCTCAGGTAGATTTTGGCCCATTCTTCCGCATACACTCCTCATATCCTGTATGGAGACACTAGTCGCCTGCATTGCTCAGGTGGATTTTGGCCCATTCTTCCACACACACTCCTCACATCCTGTATGGAGACACTAGTCACCTGCATTGCTCAGGTGGATTATGGCCCATTCTTCCGCACACACTCCTCACCTCCTGTATGGAGACACTAGTTGCCTGCATTGCTCAGGTGGATTTTGGGCCATTCTTCCACACACACTCCTCACATCCTGTATGGAGACACTAGTCGCCTGTATTGCTCAGGTGGATTTTGGCCCATTCTTCCACACACACTCCTCACATCCTGTATGGAGACACTAGTCACCTGCATTGCTCAGGTGGATTTTGGCCCATTCTTCCGCACATACTCCTCACATCCTGTATGGAGACACTAGTCGCCTGCATTGCTCAGGTGGATTTTGGCCCATTCTTCCGCACACACTCCTCACATCCTGTATGGAGACACTAGTCGCCTGCATTGCTCAGGTAGATTTTGGCCCATTCTTCCGCATACACTCCTCATATCCTGTATGGAGACACTAGTCGCCTGCATTGCTCAGGTGGATTTTGGCCCATTCTTCTGCACACACTCCTCACATCCTGTATGGAGACACTAGTCACCTGCATTGCTCAGGTGGATTTTGGCCCATTCTTCCGCACACACTCCTCACATCCTGTATGGAGACACTAGTCGCCTGCATTGCTCAGGTGTATTTTGGTCCATTCTTCCACACACACTCCTCACATCCTGTATGGAGACACTAGTCGCCTGCATTGCTCAGGTGGATTTTGGCCCATTCTTCCGCACACACTCCTCACATCCTGTATGGAGACACTAGTCGCCTGCATTGCTCAGGTAGATTTTGGCCCATTCTTCCGCATACACGCCTCATATCCTGTATGGAGACACTGGTCGCCTGCATTGCTCAGGTGGATTTTGGCCCATTCTTCCACACACACTCCTCACATCCTGTATGGAGACACTAGTCACCTGCATTGCTCAGGTGGATTATGGTCCATTCTTCCGCACACACTCCTCACCTCCTGTATGGAGACACTAGTTGCCTGCATTGCTCAGGTGGATTTTGGGCCATTCTTCCACACACACTCCTCACATCCTGTATGGAGACACTAGTCGCCTGTATTGCTCAGGTGGATTTTGGCCCATTCTTCCACACACACTCCTCACATCCTGTATGGAGACACTAGTCACCTGCATTGCTCAGGTGGATTTTGGCCCATTCTTCCGCACATACTCCTCACATCCTGTATGGAGACACTAGTCGCCTGCATTGCTCAGGTGGATTTTGGCCCATTCTTCCGCACACACTCCTCACATCCTGTATGGAGACACTAGTCGCCTGCATTGCTCAGGTAGATTTTGGCCCATTCTTCCGCATACACTCCTCATATCCTGTATGGAGACACTAGTCGCCTGCATTGCTCAGGTGGATTTTGGCCCATTCTTCCGCACACACTCCTCACATCCTGTATGGAGACACTAGTCACCTGCATTGCTCAGGTGGATTTTGGCCCATTCTTCCGCACACACTCCTCACATCCTGTATGGAGACACTAGTCGCCTGCATTGCTCAGGTGTATTTTGGTCCATTCTTCCACACACACTCCTCACATCCTGTATGGAGACACTAGTCGCCTGCATTGCTCAGGTGGATTTTGGCCCATTCTTCCGCACACACTCCTCACATCCTGTATGGAGACACTAGTCGCCTGCATTGCTCAGGTAGATTTTGGCCCATTCTTCCGCATACACTCCTCATATCCTGTATGGAGACACTAGTCGCCTGCATTGCTCAGGTGGATTTTGGCCCATTCTTCCACACACACTCCTCACATCCTGTATGGAGACACTAGTCACCTGCATTGCTCAGGTGGATTATGGCCCATTCTTCCGCACACACTCCTCACCTCCTGTATGGAGACACTAGTTGCCTGCATTGCTCAGGTGGATTTTGGGCCATTCTTCCACACACACTCCTCACATCCTGTATGGAGACACTAGTCGCCTGTATTGCTCAGGTGGATTTTGGCCCATTCTTCCACACACACTCCTCACATCCTGTATGGAAACACTAGTCACCTGCATTGCTCAGGTGAATTTTGGCCCATTCTTCCGCACATACTCCTCACATCCTGTATGGAGACACTAGTCGCCTGCATTGCTCAGGTGGATTTTGGCCCATTCTTCCGCACACACTCCTCACATCCTGTATGGAGACACTAGTCGCCTGCATTGCTCAGGTAGATTTTGGCCCATTCTTCCGCATACACTCCTCATATCCTGTATGGAGACACTAGACGCCTGCATTGCTCAGGTGGATTTTGGCCCATTCTTCCACACACACTCCTCACATCCTGTATGGAGACACTAGTCACCTGCATTGCTCAGGTGGATTATGGCCCATTCTTCCGCACACACTCCTCACCTCCTGTATGGAGACACTAGTCACCTGCATTGCTCAGGTGGATTTTGGCCCATTCTTACACACACACTCCTCACATCCTGTATAGAGACACTAGTTGCCTGCATTGCTCAGGTGGATTTTGGGCCATTCTTCCACACACACTCCTCACATCCTGTATGGAGACACTAGTCACCTGCATTGCTCAGGTGGGATTTTGGCCCATTCTTCCACACACACACACTCCTCACATCCTGTATGGAGACACTAGTCGCCTGCATTGCTCAGGTGGATTTTGGCCCATTCTTACACACACAATCCTCACATCCTGTATGGAGACACTAGTCGCCTGCATTGCTCAGGTGGATTTTGGCCCATTCTTCCACACACACACTCCTCACATCCTGTATGGAGACACTAGTTGCCTGCATTGCTCAGGTGGATTTTGGCCCATTCTTACACACACAATCCTCACATCCTGTATGGAGACACTAGTCGCCTGCATTGCTCAGGTGGATTTTGGCCCATTCTTCCACACACACACACTCCTCACATCCTGTATGGAGACACTAGTCACCTGCATTGCTCAGGTGGATTTTGGGCCATTCTTCCGCACACACACTCCTCACATCCTGTATAGAGACACTAGTCACCTGCATTGCTCAGGTGGATTTTGGCCCATTCTTCCACACACACACTCCTCACATCCTGTATGGAGACACTAGTCACCTGCATTGCTCAGGGAGATTTTGGCCATTCTTCCGCACACACTCCTCACATCCTGTATGGAGACACTAGTCGCCTGCATTGCTCAGGTGGATTTTGGCCATTCTTACACACACACTCCTCACATCCTGCAGGTCCCGGCCCCTTTCTATGAACTCTGGGGTTTAGTTCCTTCCAGACATTTTCTATTAGATTCAGCTCTGGTGATCGGCTTGGCCATTCTAGCAGATTTATTTTCTTTCTCTGAATCCAGTTGAGAGTCTCCTTGGCTGTGTGTTTGGGATCATTGTCTGCTGAAATGTCCGCCCTAATTTCATCTTCATCATCCTGGTAGACGGCAGCAGATATTTATCAGGAATGTCTCGATACATTTGTTCATTCATCCTTTCTTCAATTATAATGAAATGTACAGTGCCGTCTGCTGAGATTCAGCCACACACCATGATTTTCCCAGCTTTACACTTCACTGGTGTTCATGTTTTTGGGGTGATTTGCCTTTTGGCCTCCAAACATGGTGTGTATTATGGCCTCCAAAGAGTTCAGTTTTGTTCTCATCTGACCAGACTATATTCTCCAGTATTTCAGACTTGTGTCAATGTTAGTGAGGAAAGTTAAATTCTCTTGAGCCTGATTTTTTTCAGCAATGGGGTTTTGAGCATGCATACAGGAGCGTGCATACAGGAGCGTGCATACAGGAGCGTGCATACAGGCCATAGAGGGGGAGTGCATTACTTATTGTTTTCTGCAAAACAATTTTACTGCTGATTCCAGGACTTTCTGTAGCTCTTCACAGGTGTCCTTCACTCTTGGACAACTCTTCTGATAATTTTTTTACTCTTTTGTCTGAAATATTGCAGGGGGCACCTGGTCATGACCGGTTTATGGAGAAAATATGTTCTTTCCACTTCCAGGTTATGGAACTAACAGCGCTCACTAGAAACTTCAGTAGTTTAGAAATTCTTCTATAACCAATGCTATTAGTATATTTGGCAACAATAAGGTTGCAAAGATCTTGAGACAGCTCCCTGGTTTTACCCATCATGAAATGTTTCTTGTGTGGCTCTTTGGATATGAGACACCTTTTCATTGTCCAGTTGAAGCAGCTAATAATATTTTTCACAAAGTAGCAGAATAACTTTCTAATTAGTGATGGGTCAGCACCCTTGGCACTGCTTGGTACTTGATCTGATGCTCGAGACCCTTGGTACTTGAGCAAGTATCCCTGGTGCTCTGGAGCCATGGTCAAGTTCCTGCCTGCATGTTTTGCAGCTGTTTTTCAGTCAATACACATGCACAGGTTGTCCAATAATCACGGTATTGCTGTAGCCATGTTGGCTACTGGAAAAACTGTGATTGGCCGGCCACATAGCATCATTGGGTCTATATAAGACCCGATGACGCCATGCTTGGTACACTGTACCCGGAAATAGTGTAGACAGAGTTTCTGTTGAAGAAGAGACAGTGTTATAGCGTCACAGTCCCTGCTGGTGCAACATTAAACCAACAGTCTTCTATTCTCTAAAATACCTCTCTTGGCAGCATTTAGTGTAGGGTTAGCTGCCAGAGTAGGGATAGTGTATTTGAGGCATCTAGTCAGGGATTGTTGCCTTACAGTCCTTGGTGCTGCCACGTCCAACCAAAAGTCCTTTCAGGGCCAATTTAAATAGATTGTATTCTTTAATAATACCACTGTTAGTGTTAGCTGCATACATGATTTAAAATACAGAAGGCCTGCGGTAAGGAACGTGGAAGTGGACGTCCCGCTCATTGTGGTACACACAGAGGCCATGGCCGTGCGCCTTGACCAACTGGGTCTGCTGTGGGAAGATGCCAAATATGCCCATCATCTATACCTAGCTTTCTGTCTCAGTTTGCAGGGGGCGCGGGACACCACTGTTGAAGTCAGAACAGTGCGAGCCAGTTGTGGGTTGGATCTAAGATAATGTTTCCAGTCAGTTTCCCAGCACCACCCTGTCTTCTACACGGTCCAGTCTCACTAGCCAAGAGTCTGGACCACATAATCCTCACCCTCATCTTCATTACTCCCACCATAGCGCATCCCAGAAGACAGGTGACCCCAGACTTGGACACTCCGAAGAGCTCTTTACTTTTCCATTTATGGCTTCTTCTGGCCTCTCTATGTGCATGTTTCAAGAGGCACATGAGGAGATTGTGTGTAGTGATGCCTAACTATTTGAGAAGCCATGGTCAGAAGAAGACGACGGTGGAGAACGGCAATTACCATCTCAAGAGGTTGATGATGATGATGATGATGAGGCACAGTTGCCAACAAGTCATGTTAAGTCAACAAGTCAGAAGGACCAGAGTGAGGAAGTGGAAGACAAGGTGGTGGATAATGAAGTCACCGACCCAATCTGGAAAGATGGCATGCAAGGGGGGCACAGCGACACAGAGGGGGAGAGATCCACAGCATCGCAAGAGGCAGAGGAGTGGCCAGAGGGGGAAGGTAGGCAACTATTTTCAAACCACCCACAAGTGGCAAGATCCCAGGCCAAGAGTTAGGCGTTGCCCAGTCTGGTGCTTTCTTACGGAACGGAAAGTGTAGAAGAAAATAGTCATTTGTAACCTGTGACAAACCAAGCTCAGCAGGGGCCAGCCTGACCACCACCAGCCTGACCACCACCTGCATGCTCAGGCACATGTCATCCAAGCATTTGACTAGGTGGGCCAAACACCTGAGTCCACATCGATGTCTGCAGGTGACACCATTGCCGCTTCCCTTTTGCTACTTGCTGGTCAATCCACCATCCAGGATGCAGGTGCAGATGCCTCTTGCTCTGCATCTGTCTTTGCACCACCATCAACAACTACATCCACCTACTTGTCCCAGTGCAACGTTCATCTGTCTCTACCCCAGGCCTTGGAACACAACCAGAAATACCCAGCTACCCTGAAAATGTTGCCATTTAGACTTGTGGACACTGAGGCTTTCCACAACCTCATGGTAGCAGCCATCCCTTGGTACTTGATCCCCAGCCGCCAATATTTTTCACTGTGTGCCATCCCCGGCTTACACAAGTGTGTGTCACATAACATCAGCTGTGTCCTGACCAACACAGTTACCAGGAAGGTCCATCTAACCACCGACACAAAGACAAGTGCTTGTGTCCAGGGATGCTACATTTTCTTAAAGGCACGCTGGGTGAACCTTGTGGAGACCATAACTGAGAAGGACACTGTTCGGGCACATGGGCTACCAACACCTAGAATTGTTGGTCCTAGTTCCATCCGGAGCTCAGCATTGTAGAAGTGATGGTGAAGAACCTGTGCTGATGTCACGATCATGTTACTGTAATGGGCGGAGCTCAGCAGAGAAGTGATGGTGAAGAACCTGTGCTGATGTCACGATCATGTTACTGTAATGGGCGGAGCTCAGCAGAGAAGTGATGGTGAAGAACCTGTGCTGATGTCACAATCATGTGACTGTAATGGGCGGAGCTCAGCAGAGAAGTGATGGTGAAGAACCTGTGCTGATGTCACGATCATGTGACTGTAATGGGCGGAGCTCAGCAGAGAAGTGATGGTGAAGAACCTGTGCTGATGTCACAATCATGTGACTGTAATGGGCGGAGCTCAGCAGAGAAGTGATGGTGAAGGACCTGTGGTGTAATCATTACAATGCTAGGGGTGTGACTAACTTAAAAAAAAGAATCGTGCCTGAACTCTCAGCTGTAACTTGAGGGATTCACATCCTAATTTGAGGACAGGTTTAGGAATTACAGATATTTAACTTGGAGCTGCCTCTTTTTCTATGGACCAAAAGTAAGTGGATAATTATCTTAGAAGCTCTGCAATGGTCTGCATGGGTCATTCCCTTATTATTCCATCATCAATTAAATAAATAAAAGGTCTGGGGCTGATACTAGGTGCGGCATTTACTTTTGGAGCTGTTGCTGTGAACCCCCAACATGTGGACTCAATGGAGAAGAAACCAACTATAATTATGCTGAAAAAAAAGAGAAGAAATCCAGCACAGCATGTCCTTTGTAACACATGGCAGAGGCGGTGTGCTGGCCAGGCATGCAGGGCTAACAATGGCCCTGGGGCACTAGTGGTTATTGATAATGTGATTGAAGACAGAAGCCGCCGGATGAATTCTAAGTCACAGGGCGAGACTTTCTTCTCAGATTCCACCAAATGCAGCAATGATTGGACAATGTGTTACACAGATGGACAATGACCCAAAACATCCGGCAAAAGCGAAGAAGAGAAATATTCTGCAATGTCCTCGCCAAATTGCAGCCCAATCGAGCTGCATTTCACAGAATTAAGACAAAACTTAAGGAGAAAGAGCCACAAACAAGAATCAACTAAAGTCACTGCAGTAAAGGTGGGAAAGCCTCACACCGTAGGAGACCAGCGATGGAGACGTCAATAGCTAAAAGCCTCACTCCGGAGGACACCAGCAATGGAGACGTCAATGGCTGAAACCCTCACTCCGGAGGAGACTAGCAATGGAGACGTCAATGGCTGAAAGCCTCACTCCAGAGGAGACTAGCAATGGAGATGTCCATGGCCGCAAGTCTCACACCGAAAGAGACCAGCGATGAAGACGTCCACAGCCGAAAGCCTCACACCAGAAGAGACCAGCGATGGAGATGTCCACAGCCGGCGGCCTCACACCAGAGGAGACCAGCGATGGAGACGTCCACTGCCAGAAGCCTCACACCAGGGGAGACCAGCGATGGAGACGTCCACGGCCGAAAGCCTCACACTGGAGGAGACCAGTGATGGAGACGTCCACATCCCGAGGCCTCACAATGGAGGAAACCAGCGAAGGAGACGTCCACAGACAGCGGCCTCACACCGGAGGAGACCAGCGATGGAGACGTCCACAGCCAAAAGCCTCACACCGGAGGAGAGCAGCGATGGAGACGTCCACTGCCAGAAGCCTCACACCGGAGGAGACCAGCAATGGAGACGTCCACTGCTAGAAGCCTCACACCGGAGAAGACCAGCAATGGAGACGTCCACTGCCAGAAGCCTCACACCGGAGGAAACCAGTGATGGAGACGTCCACTGCCAGAAACCTCACACCAGAGGAGACCCGCAATGGAGACATCCACGGCCGAGAGCCTCATACCTGAGGAGACCAGCGATGGAGACGTCCACATCCCGAGGCCTCACACTAGAGGAGACAAGCGATGGAGACATCCACAGCCGGCGGCCTCACACCGGTACAGACCAGCGATAGAGACATCCACTGCCAGAAGTCTCACACCAGAGGAGACCAGCGATGGAGGCATCCACGGCCGGAAGCCTCACACCAGAGGAGACCAGCGATGGAGACTTCCACAGCTGGAAGCCTCACACCGGAGGAGACCAGTGATGGAGACGTCCACGACTGGAAGGCTTCAGTCATTGCTGCAAAAGATTCTCCACAAAGGATTAAAAATGCCGATTTTATTTATGGGAAAGATAATTTATTCAATTACTTATAATAACTGCAGACCGAACAATCAACCGAATCATCGTTCAGCTGAAAGCCATCTAATGTGTATGGGGGTCGTCACAGTTCACCCTCAGCGTGCGGCCCCCCCCTGCCGCAGACATATTACTGTCGGACTCCCTCTAATCCCGGGATCTTATCAGAATTAACACAAGACCTGCACAGTGAAGGGTTTCGCAGCCGGTTATTTTTTGCAGCCGCTTATCTTGCGTTTGTCATTGACCTTTTCCCTGGTGACCTGCGGAGATGACTCAATGGCGCTGATTGCTCGTGCACAGGTGAAGTCACAACGTGTAACACAAGATTCTGTGTCGCAATATGTACGGCGAGATCCCCTCTCCTCTATCAGTGTAGTCACAGCCAAGGGTCCGAAATCTAGTAGGTTCCCTGTAGTGGATCATGCACAGATCAACCTCTTATCTATCAAGAAGAAGAGATCAATAAGTTCATCCTCCCAGTGTCTTCCCCCCATCCACAGGTGGAGTACAGCGCAGCCCAGTGATTGAGGGCCGTGGATGGGATCAGCCCCCAATAGTCCTGTGTGTATGTGATCAGTTGTCTACCCAAAATCCCATAACACTCATGATTTTTCGGATACAAAGTAAGAAGCAGGAAAATGTCATTACTAGTGATGGGCGATCGTGCTCAGCACTGCTCCATACCTGATCGACCATCGGGGCGCTCGGATACACTCATTACTCAGCCGAGTATCGCAGGTGCTCGGGCGCCATGCTCGAGACCCCACCCCACAAGTTTTGCGGCTGTTAGACAGCCAATCAATATGCAGGGTTTGCCTGCCATACACGGTAATGCTGTAGCCATGTTGGTTACTGACATTACTGTGGTTGGACGGCTGCATGGCGTCATTAAGTCTATATAAGACTCAGGGGCACTATGCTCGGCACATTATCCTCAAAAATCCTTCTAAGGGCTACGTAATGCCCTTACTTTAGTAAAGCTGCTGTTATCTGCATTCAGTGTAGGGCTAGCTGCTGGAGGAGGGATAGTTTTTAATTAGAGGCATATAGGCAGGGTATATTGACTTACATTCCTTCTATACTTATACTGTTGCTGCAACCTAAAAATGAATGTCCTTTCCAGGGCTACATAATGTCCTTTCTTTAGTAAAGCTGCTGTTAGCTGCATTCAGTGTTGGAATAGCTGGTGGAGGAGGGATAGTTTTGGATTAGAGGCATATAGGCAGGGTTTATTGCCTTAAAGTTTTTCTATAGCTGCTGCAACCTAAAAGCAAAATTCTTTTTCAACGCTACATACTGTCCTTTCTTTAGTAAAACTGCTATTACCTGAATTCAGTGTAGGGATAGCTGCTGGATGAGGGATAGTTTTGGATTAGAGGCATATAGGCAGGGTTTATTGAATTACAGTCCTTCAATACTTATACTGCTGCTGCAACCTAAAAATGAATGTCCTGTTCAGGGCTACATATTTACTTTTCCCTAATAATACTGGAATGTTTGCAGGCATATATAGTATCTACCTAATTTAAAATGCGCAAGGAGTGCAGTAAGGACTGGGGAAGAGAACGTCCTGCTGATGGTGCATCCAGAGGCCAAGGCCGTGGGCAACGTGAAACTGCACCTTCTGCTGGAGCATAACAAACACACTCACCCATGAGACCTACAGTATCTTCCTGTCCCACTTTGCAGAGGGCATGGGGGACACCACTGTTGAATCCAGAACAGTACGGGCACGTTGTGGGCTACATTAGAGATAATGCTTCCAGTATATTTCCAAGCACCACCCTGTCTTCCACAAGGTCCAGTCTCGCTAGCCAAGAGTCTGGACTGCATAATCCTCATCCTGATTCTCATTGCTCTGATCATGTCAAGTTCCAAGACACAAGTGATTCCACACTTGGACACATCGAGGTGCTCTTTACATTTGCAATGATTGATTCTGGCCTCTCACCCTGCAAGATTCAATAGGGATATGAGGGGATCGTGAATTGTGATAGCCAAAAAATTGAGCAGCCACAGTCAAAAGAAGACGACAGTGGGGAACAGCAATTAGTATCTCAAGACGTAGAGGATTATGAGACACAGTCGCCAAGAAGGGATGTTGTTAAGTCAACAAGTCAGAAGGATAACCAAGGTGCAGAAGTGGAAGACGAGGTGGTGAACGATTAATTCACTGACCCAAGTTGTGCCATCCAGAGTGAGTATAGCAGTGCAAAGAGGGAGACATCCACATTACTGTAACAGGCAACAAGAGGCAGTGGTGTGGCCAGAGGGAGAAGGTGGGAAACTGTTCCCCAGAGCAATCACACTGGGCAAGTTCCCAGACAAAGGGATCCCAGTCTGATGCTTTTTTCAACAAAGTGCAGGCGATAAAAGAATGGATATTTGGGCAGGGTCCTCTCTCCTCCTGTAGACTGTGAGCCCTCACGGGCAGGGTCCGCTCTCCTCCTATACCAGTCTGTTTTGTACTGTTAATGATTGTTGTACGTATACCCTCTTTCACTTGTAAATCGCCATGGAATAAATGGCGCTATAATAATAATAAATAATAATAATAATAATAATATTTGGAAGCTGTGGTCTACAAAGATCAGCAGAAGCCTGGCCACCACCAGCATTCTCAGGGACATGTCATCCAAGCACCCGACTAGGTGGGCTGAACAAATGGGTCCACAGTCAGTGTCTGTGGGTGACTCCACTGCCTCTTCCCCTGGGCTACATGCTGGGCAATCCGAGTACGCTGGTGTGGATGACTTCCCTCCTGGACTTGTTGTTGCAACTTCGCAGACACTATCAGCAAGCACATCCAGTTCTTTGTCTCAGGCTGTGGAATGCAAGTGTAAATACCCAGCCACTAACCCACACACCCAAACACTAAACGGGCACATTTCAAGACTGCTTGAGCTCGAAATGTTGCCATTTAGGCTTGTGGACACTGAGGCTTTCTGCAACTGTCGCGGGCGGAGGAGGGGACGCCGCGCTCTCCCACTGCTCGGGTCCGGTCGCCACTGCGGCTGCGGCCTGCTGCTGCTCGGTGGCTCGAGCGATGGGCCAGATCCCGGGGACTCGAGCGGCGCTCCTCGCCCGTGAGTGAAAGGGGTTTGGTTTTTGGGATAGTTTATTGTCCGTGACGCCACCCATGGTTGTGGTGATTGTAGGGACACCACCGCTGCTCTGTATGGGAATCCCGGGAGTGGTGGTATGGAGCAGCCAGTTGTTGCTTTGCCCCTCCGTGGGTAGGGGGGTTGATTGTCCCGGAGCCCGGTGATGGGGTTGGGATGGTGGACAGGCGGGTTATGGGGCCTGTGGAGGTGCAGGGACGCAGGGGCAGCGCTGTGCCGCACAGCACGGACGTACTCACTCAGCCAGTAAACACGACACAGTTCTCGGTAAACAAACGGCTGGTTGGACGGGTCCCTCGGACGGCTACGGTGCTGATGTTCCCTGCAGTTAGCGGTGACGGTCACTTTCCTGCACCTAAGTACGGTTCTTTGGTAGCGATGGGTTCCCACCGGTAACCCGCTCCCCGACCTGGATATGAGCCGGAGGATCCCCTTTCTTGCCCGCAGGCGCTGGCCCTGGGAAACTAGTGCCTTGGCGGTGGCGGTGTCTCCCCTTAACGGTCGGACTGTTGCCTTCAATCGGGACTTGGTTGTTGGGAGACTCAGTGGTCCCCTTCACTGACGGATTTGGCAAATTATGGCGACTCCTAGCCTTGCCGGGATCCGAAAGGCCCCTGCCCTGGTGCTGACTGTTCTTTGTATACCGCTCCGGTACCGCCGGGTCACCACCCGCCCACGGTCCTTTCGGCAACCTCCGAGCAATCTCTCCTGCAGACGGTCACCGCCGTCTGCCAACCTTGCTGTCTCAGTCCGGGGCACACACCCGGACTAACTTCAGGCTTCTTGCTGTCACTTTTCTCTGTCACTACTCCCACTGTCTTCCTTCTCCTTCACTGTTTACTCCTCACACTTCAAACTCTCCACTTCATCTGCCTGGTTCTCCCGCCTCCAGGGCTGTGAACTCCTCGGTGGGTGGAGCCAACCGCCTGGCCCACCCCCTGGTGTGGACACCAGCCCCTGGAGGAAGGCAACAAGGATTTAAGTTTTGACTTCGGTGTACCTGCAGGGAATGTGGGGTGTGTGTGGTGTTGTGACCTGTGACCCCTGGCTTGCCCAGGGCGTCACATTCCCCCTTAGCAAAATGCAGACCGTCCTCAGGCTGCCCGTCCAACACCGGTTTTATTTTCCTTTTTTGTTTTTCTGAAAAAGATAAAAAACGGTAACATATATACAAGTAGAAAAACATCATCCCACATCGGGAGGCACATTTCTTAAACGTTACGGTTTTAAACGGTTAACGGTTACGGTCTCCGCTCTCTCCCACCCAAGCAACCTGGCCCTGATGCTGCCCCTAGAAAACAGGCAGCACCCCTTGACCCCAGTCCTGCACCAAGTTACCCGAGCGGGATCTGTCCTTCCCCTCCAGAGGGTAGCCACCGGTCCCTGTGGTGGCTGGGCCCCAGCCGGCTCTACTGCGGGCCCTCCCTCCAATCTGCCTCTCCGGAGGCGGCAAATGCGGAAACGGTAACACAACTTATTTACAAGCCACTAGCGTCTGTGGTTGCCCTGCAAGTTCACGGGCTTGTCCATAAGGAGTTCCTTATGCAAACAACTTCAATCGGTCCCCACGGGGACAACGGTGCCGGCAACGGACGGTTTTCCAATCACGGTAGACAATCAGGTTAACTTCGGTTAATCTTTTTCATCATTTGCAAAACTTTTCAAACAAACAGACTTTGGTCCCAACGGGGACGGTGCAACGGTGCTCCGCTGCCATTACTCAGAGTCTTCGGCTTCACCTGAGGGAGGGGGTGCAGCACTCACACGGGCCTCCTGGCTGCCCCTCAACTTCGCATCTAGGGCAAACCACCCCCTCTCTCCACAGTGCCGGGTGTACTGAACTATGTCGCCCGGCATCAGGTTACGGCCGGGGTGCTCCTCGGGCAGGTGAGCATTCACATCCCGCCGGGCTATAAACACTTCGGCCTCCAGGCCCGGTTCATAAATAAATCCATAGCCCCGGCGGACATCAAACCGCCTCACCTGTCCTTCATACAGCGGACCCCGGACACGAAAGGTCGCCTGACGGAGGTTCTCCTTTTTCCGGATTGCACGGGCCACCAACTCCGCGCCTTCTTCCTTTCCCTCTCACCGATCTCCAGGCCCAGCGGTACCGGCTCCCTGTCCCAATACGGCGCTGCTGCGAGCTCCGGCGCACGGGTCGGGCCCCGCGGGACATTTTGGACGCTGCCCACTGTCAGGGATCTGGGCGGCAGGTCCCGCGGCGTCTTGGCTTTGGGCGCCGCCTTGCAGCGGCAACCCGGCGCTACCTCAGCCGAGGTGTAGGGGATGGGCACAGGGGCTTTCCGCTGCTGGGCCTTCGGCTCAGAGCGGACTGTCGGCTCTGGCTCGGGGGACTTCTCAGGGGATGCCTCCGGTTCAGACTTCGGGGCCTTCCAGGGCAGCACCTCCGGGCGGCTACTGGCTCCGGCTGCAGGTCGGCCCGCTGGGGCGGGCATGCTGGGTATAGCTACCGGTTGCGGTGGCAGCAGGCCTAGTGGCGGGGTCACGGCTTCCGGGACGGGTGGCGAGGGAGGCAGCAGGGGGAGAGGGTCTGGACCGGATCCCGCAGCCGCGATGACCGGCCCTTCAAGGGCATCGGGGCGTGGGTCACTCACCCTCCCTTCCTCAGCTTCCTCCTCGCGTCTCCGCACGGTTGCTATCACATCCGCCATGTCGGCCTCCCACTCCTCCATGAGGAGCTGCATTTTGACCTGCAGCCTTTGGTAGAGCTGCGCGGTCCGGATCTCCACCCACGCCGCGGTTCCCGGCGCGGGGGCTACGGTGCTTCTAGACGGCATCCAAATGTTGCTGGCGGCCTCTCCCAGGAACAAGATGGTTGCAGGGTCCTGGCGTCCCTGCTTTTATAGCTGCGTTCACATGCAGCCAGCCGCCATTCCTTCCCCCTTAGCTTCTTTCCGGCCCCTCCTCTATCGGGGCGGGGTCTTGGCCTTCGCGCCTCTGCTACTCGAGAAGACGCTCGAGCGGGAACTTTTCGCGGCAAAGATGGCGGCTTCTGAATTTTTCCGGCCGGACACCTCCGGCGGTCACAAGGCGCACCTCTACCAGATGGCAGAGCGGTAAGATCCTGTTCGTAACGCCAAGTTGTCGCGGGTGGAGGAGGGGACGCCGCGCTCTGCCACTGCTCGGGTCCGGCCGCCGCTGCGGCCTGCTGCTGCTCGGTGGCTCGAGCGATGGGCCGGATCCCGGGGACTCGAGCGGCGCTCCTCGCCCGTGAGTGAAAGGGGTTTGGTTTTTGCTATAGTTTATTGTCCGTGATGCCACCCACGGTTGTGGTGATTGTAGGGACACCACCGCTGCTCTGTATGGGAATCCCGGGAGTGGTGGTATGGAGCAGCCAGTTGTTGCTTTGCCCCTCCGTGGGTAGGGGGGTTGATTGTCACGGGGCCCGGTGATGGGGTTGGGATGGTGGACAGGCGGGCTATGGGGCCTGTGGAGGTGCAGGGGCGCAGGGGCAGCGCTGTGGTGCACAGCACGGAGGTACTCACTCAGCCAGTAAACACGACACAGTTCTCGGTAAACAAACGGCTGGTTGGACGGGTCCCTCGGACGGCTACGGTGCTGATGTTCCCTGCAGTTAGCGGTGACGGTCACTTTCCTGCACCTAAGTACGGTTCTTTGGTAGCGATGGGTTCCCACCGGTAACCCGCTCCCCGACCTGGATATGAGCCGGAGGAGACCATTTCTTGCCCGCAGGCGCTGGCCCTGGGAAACTGGTGCCTTGGCGGTGGCGGTGTCTCCCCTTAACGGTCGGACTGTTGCCTTCAATCGGGACTTGTTTGTTGGGAGACCCAGTGGTCCCCTTCACTGACGGATTTGACAAATTATGGCGACTCCTAGCCTTGCCGGGATCCGAAAGGCCCCTGCCCTGGTCCTGACTGTTCTTTGTATACCGCTCCGGTACCGCCGGGTCACCACCCGCCCCCGGTCCTTTCGGCAACCTCCGAGCAATCTCTCCTGCAGACGGTCACCGCCGTCTGCCAACCTTGCTGTCTCAGTCCGGGGCACACACCTGGACTAACTTCAGGCTTCTTGCTGTCACTTTTCTCTATCACTACTCTCACTGTCTTCCTTCTCCTTCACTGTTTACTCCTCACACTTCAAACTCTCCACTTCATCTGCCTGGTTCTCCCGCCTCCAGGGCTGTGAACTCCTTGGTGGGTGGAGCCAACCGCCTGGCCCACCCCCTGGTGTGGACACCAGCCCCTGGAGGAAGGCAACAAGGATTTAAGTTTTGACTTCGGTGTACCTACAGGGAATGTGGGGTGCATGTGGTGTTGTGACCTGTGACCCCTGGCTTGCCCAGGGCATCACACAACCTCATGGCTGCAGCCGTCCCTCAGTACCGGGTTCCCAGCCGCCACTATTTTTCTTGGTGTGCTGTCCCTGCTGTACGCCACAAAGTGTCCCATAACATCACCCGTGCCTTGATCAACACATTTACTGGGAAGGTCCACGTAACCACTGACACGTGGACAAGTGCTTGTGGCCAGGGACGCTACATTTCCCTGACGGCACACTGGGTGAACCTTGTGGAGGTGGGAAATGAGTTGGACGCGTTGATGGCACATGTGCTACTGACACTTAGAATTGCGAGCCCTAGTTCTAGGTTTCCTTCATCTCCTACACCAGTTTCTGCTCCTACTCCTCATGCTCCATCTACGAATTATCATCTTGGAGCACATCGTCCATATCAGTTGCAAGCTGGAAGCTCTGCAGCACTGCCATGTGGACCAGGTGGAGATGGAGGAAGAAAGTGCACAGGATGATACTACCCAGCATCATCTCATCTACTCGGTGTGGATTGGGTGATAATGAGGAGGAGGCTGAGGAACAGATATTGTCTGCTCTACAGAGGGCACTACCCACACCAGCTTCATCTCATCTGACCAGCGTGAATGGGCTGAGGAGGAGGAGGAGATGCAGGGTTGTCCTCCCAGTGTGGATAGGGAAGTCTTGCCCGTTGGGAGTCTGGCACACTTCAGACTTTATGTCCCGCTGCCTTTCCCGTGTTCCTTGCGTTATGCACATTTTGGCCAACACTGATTACTTGTCGTTCACCCTTGTCGACTCACGCTATAAGGAGAACTTTCCATCTCTCCTTTCTGAGGTGGAGAGGGCTAAAAAAAATGGTGCAATACCAGGAGGCCCTAATCGAACAAGTAGTGCAAAATTCCCATCGGACTGCGCTGGTTGCAGAGGTCATAATTCCTTGGGCAGCCAAGGAGAAGAGACGAGGGAGACACACAAAAGAACCAACAGAGGCTGGGGGACACCCTGAAAGGTCTGGGACAGGTTCATTGTACCCTCCCAGCACCCGGGTCCTGATGTGCGGGGTGGTCTCACAAGGAGGGAAGTTTATGAAGATGTTACAGGAGAATCTAACTGACCATACCACCGTCCTCCATGATGTACCGTACATCTATTGGGTATCCAAGCTGGACATGTGGCATGATCTGTCCCTCTACGCCTTGGAGGTGCAGCCTGTCCTGACGCTAGTGTTTTGTCAGAGAGGCTTTTTAGTGGCACCAGGGACAAAATAACTGATAGGCGCATCCGCCTGACAACTGACAACGCTGAATATTATCATAATGAACAAGGCCTGGATTGGCCCCAACTTCTCAACTCTACCGGATGACACCAACCGAACCAAAAGCCAATTCAAATGTTCCTCTTTTTTTTCTGTTGTATGCACCCATTCCCACCCAAAAAAGAGTATACAGCTCATGGTTTCTTCTTTTTCTCTTCATTCTGCACCTCCTAGACCACATCCAGAGGATTATCAGGTGCCCCAGCCTGAAAACATTCTCTCTCATTATTATGGCATAAGGCAAATAGAAATAATTTTGGTTCCTAATTGACATAAAACGAGAGAAAAACCTGCAGATGTGTCTTTATAGAGAGCGGAGGGAAAACCTGCAGATGTGTCTGTATAGAGAGCGGAGGGGAAAACCTGCAGATGTGTCTTTATAGAGAGTGGAGGGAAAACCTGCAGATGTGTCTTTATAGAGAGCAGAGGGAAAACCTGCAGATGTGTCTGTATAGAGAGTGGAGGGGAAAACCTGCAGATGTGTCTGTATAGAGAGCGGAGGAAAAACCTGCAGATGTGTCTTTATAGAGAGCGGAGAAAAAAAACCTGCAGATGTGTCTGTATAGAGAGGGGAGGGAAAACCTGCAGATATGTCTATATACAGAGCAGAGGAAAAAAACCCTGCAGATGTGTCTGTATAGAGAGCGGAGGGAAAACCTGCAGATGTGTCTGTATAGAGAGCGGAGGAAAAAACCTGCAGATGTGTCTGTATAGAGAGCGGAGGGAAAACCTGCAGATGTCTCTATATAGAGAGCGGAGGGAAAACCTGCAAATGTGTCTATATACAGAGCAGAGGAAAAAACACCTGCAGATGTGTCTGTATAGAGAGCGGAGGGAAACTAAGGGTTTCATCTGTAGTTACATAGGTTCATCCTTCCTCCACCAATTATACATTTTGTCATTATCTCATCTATAACAGACAATGTTGTGTAGTGAGGAATCTTTTGGCCCTGATATAAAGCTGTTCTAGTATCTGCCATCACTACCTCTTGTGGTCGCATTCCACAGTCTGACTGCTCTAACTGTAAAGAACCCTTCCTATTTAGCTGCCAGAATCGCCTACCTTCCCGGCACAGTGAGTGCCTCCTGGTCCTTAGTATTGTCTTTGGAAGTCCTGTGACGTCCTTTATACTGACCACACACATGTATTTATACATATAATGAGATCTCCTCTGAGACGTATTTTATCCACCTCTCATCATACAGGCGGCCTCCATTCCTCATCATACGGGCGGGCTCCATTACTCCTCATACGGGCGGCCTCCATTCCTCATCATACGGGCAGCCTCCATTACTCATCATACGGGCGGCCTCCATTACTCATCATACGGGCGGCCTCCATTACTCCTCATACGGGCGGGCTCCATTACTCATCATACGGGCAGCCTCCATTACTCATCATACGGGCGGGCTCCATTACTCCTCATACGGGCGGCCTCCATTACTCATCATACGGGCGGCCTCCATTACTCATCATACGGGCGGCCTCCATTACTCATCATACGGACGGCCTCCATTACTCCTCATACGGGCGGCCTCCATTACTCATCATACGGGCGGCCTCCATTACTCATCATACGGGCGGCCTCCATTACTCATCATACGGGCGGCCTCCATTACTCATCATACGGGCAGCCTCCATTACTCATCATACGGGCGGCCTCCATTCCTTGTAGTAATCTAGTTGCCGCCTTTGAACTGCCTCTAACTTCTGAATGTCCTTTTTAAAATGTGGAGCCAAAAACTGGATCCCATATTCCAGATGTGGCCTTACAAGTGATTTATAGAGGGGTAACAATACGTTGGGATCACGGGATCTCATCTCTCTTTTTCTCCTCCCTTTAGCAGCTGCTGCCTGACATTGAGTGCTGCTGATCAGTTACTTGTACCCAGAATCCCCCGCTCCTTCTCCTGTTCTGTAGTCCGGAGTTTCCTTCCATTTAATGTATATGCAGTTATAGGATGACTCTGTCCTCGGGGCATTACTTAACATTTATCACCATTACATCTCCTCTGTCCAGTGTCTGCACATTCTGATATCTTATCCAGATCCTTCTGTAATATTGTATCAAGGTCAGTTTTTAATATCCTACATAGTTTGGTGTCATCAGCAAAGACTGACACTTTACTATCAATCCCATCCACAAGGTCATTAATAAAGAGATTAAAAAGAATCGGTCCTAGCACAGATCCCTTCGGTCCCCACTGTTCCCAGTACAGATCTCTGTGGTCCCCCACTGCTCCCAGTACAGATCCCTGCAATCGTTCCCAGTACAGATCCCTGCGGTCCATACTGCTCCCAGTACAGATCCCTGCGGTCCCCATTGCTCCCAGTACAGATCCCTGTGGTCCCCACTTCTCCCAGTACAGATCCCTGTGGTCCCCCCTATTCCCAGTACAGATCCCTGCGATCGCTCCCAGTACAGATCCTTGCGGTCCCCACTGCTCCCAGTACAGATCCCTGCGGCCCCCACTGCTCCCAGTACAGATCCCTGCGGCCCCCACTGCTGACTATAGCTCATATAGAGAACATACAATTTATGACTACTGTTGTTTCCTTTTAGCCAATTCCTTACCCAGTTGCATATAGTTTGCCCTAGTCCTTGCTTCTGGAGCTTCAGTA
The DNA here is from genome assembly GCF_048569485.1 of Anomaloglossus baeobatrachus. NCBI lineage: Eukaryota > Metazoa > Chordata > Amphibia > Anura > Aromobatidae > Anomaloglossus > Anomaloglossus baeobatrachus. The sequence goes on along the minus strand of NC_134357.1, from coordinate 10,228,992 downwards.
TAAGGCTATTATGTGGTACAGGATCAAATGCCTTTACAAAGTCCATATAAATCACATCAGCTGCATTACCAATATCCAGGTTTGCACTTACCTCCTCCTAGAACCCCAACAGGTTGGTCAGACACGATTTATCTTTCATGAATTCATGCTGTCTGTCGGTTATTATATTATTTTCTGCAATATATTTTTGCATGTCATCCCTTAAAATTCCCTCAAAAACTTTGCACCCCCCTGATGTCAGGCTTACTGGACGGTATATGCCTGGATCCACAATCTTACCTTTCTTAAATATCGATACCACATCAGCCATTCTCCAATTCTGAGGCACCAACTGTTGTGAATGTCAGTTATGCTTTTGCTGCTGTGAAGCTCCCTCTTGTGGCCAGGAATGGTTTGGACAGAGACCAGGTGTGTTGAGCAATGGGCGTTTCCATTGCTAACTCTCTGCTTATTTAAACCCTGGTCTGCTAGCAGGCTATGCCGGATGTCAGTTGTTCTTTGTTCACCAGCCTGCTTCATCCTGCTCCAGACCACATCTACCCCAGATAAGTGCTTTGCTCTTTATTTGTTGTTTGGTTCTTTTTGCTCTTATCTGAGTTTGTCATTTGCTGTGGTTTTTGTCAGTTTATTTGCATGCAGGGACCTTCCCCTCAGTTGCTTAGCTGGGAAGCTCCCTGCAGCTATGTTTGGAGTATTGCTCCTATTAGTCCATGTGTTTGTTGCTTCTTGAATTTGTAATGGTTCCTGCTTTCTGTTCATTAGTATGACAAGAGCGCCTGGTATAGGACGGAGTTCAGATCTAGCGATCTGAGGGCTTTTTGTACTATCAGGTTTTTGGATTTTTGCAGGGTTTTTCTCTGGCCACCATCAGTCCCTTTCCTATCCTGTCCTATTTAGTCAGTAGGGCCTCACCTTTTGCTAATCCTATCATCTATCTGTGTATTGTGTTTTCCTATATCACCGCTGTCTTTGAATGTGGGGGGCTTGCTATTCTTTATCTGTTTTCTGAGGCAGAGAGTTATTCATCTTTCCTTCCTTTAGGATAGCTAGTTCTCCGGCTGGGTTCGCGGTGCACAGGATGTTAGGTCACCTCTCGGCTACTTCTAGTGTTGATGGTTAGTAAGGGGATGGCGGCCAGATTAGTTGCCAATGCTCTTGTCACCTTTTACCAATGATTTATGGTGGTCTTCCATGGTTCCAGATCATAACAACCAACCCTGTTACAAGCGAGTCTAAGAAGATGATATACAGCGGTCTGTCAATTACTGAGCTCATTTCCCTCAGTACTGAGGGATGAATGCCATCTGGCCCAGGGAATTTGTCAATGTTTAGTTTGCTCAGATTTCAGGCGTACTTCTTCTTGTGTTAAATTAGTTATATCAAGTAGAAAATTTAGATTTTTGCAATGTTGAATGATCCTTGGAACAGTCAGTTCCTCCTTAAACACGGATGAAAAGTGCCTGTTTAATATCTTGGCCTTTTCTTTGTCCTCTATAATTATCCTGTTATAATCTTTTAACGGGCTGATACCATCCTTTTTTCCTTTTGGCATTGATGTATTTATTACATTTTTGGGGATTTATTTTAATGTCATTGGCAATTTGTGTTTCAGTAGCTAATTTTGCTAGCTTTATTACCTTTCTTATTGATATCTTTATACTCATAAAAGGCCGTTTCTGTATTTTCAGCCTTCAAGATTTTGAACGCCTTATTTTACATTGTACTGTTTTATTTATCCATAGTGGTTTCTTTTTAATCCTGGACATTTTATTACTACAGGGTATAGGTTTTCCAGCAGTATTTGGCACTGTGTGGAAGTTTTATTTCACACTGCTTGTTAGTATTGACATTGCATGTTAACCCTTATAATTGCTCTAACTTTCAATTATTTGGCCTTGTGCTGCACTATTATGTGATCATAGCATATCAGTTGTATTTGGCATTTTATGGCAGTGGTCTGTGAGCATAATGTCAGTAAACGGCCTCAATCACACATCCGCTTTTTGCATATTAGTACTGTATGTGTTTTTCATGCCATTTGCAGCTAGATTGGTGAAAGGGGCTACTCACATGTCTGTGCCTTATAGAATGAGCGATCCACTGAAAATCACAAAGACATGTTGGGTATTGGCCAAAGGGACTTTTGGAGCCCCCAAGGCTCTGGGGCTCGGTGTGATTGCAACCTCTGCACCTATTGTAATTACACCACTAATTCCAGAGCTGGGGGCAATAAATAACCCACAGAACTGCCCCTGGAAATTAGGAGTTAAATTCACCTCTTTTCAATATTTCCAGCTCACTTGCAAATCCCCAGCACAGATGACTGACCGCCGCTTCCTGAAAATTACACTGTCAAATTTGGTGGCGATTCTGTAACCTGAGGACGATCGGTGGCTGCTCGGGCCCCGCTGTCATCGCGCAGTATAAAAACACAGACAATTGCACCTTTGAACTGATTGCAGCCAAGGTGCAAAGATCAGACTCCGAGTGCAGAGTGCGGCTGTTATTAGCGCTGCCCGGGGATGGGATCACGGCAGATCCTCGCAAGGACTTGTCAGGATACAGCCGGTGCCAAGACTTCTGCATGAGGATCCCGGGAGGTGAGTCCTGCGGGGCTTGTGGTGGCCGACTCAGGGGCGGACATATCATTGGTGCAGCTGCGCAAGGGCCCAAGGGATGGATCTGTGTGCTGCAAAGGGCCCAAATATTGTTCTTGCACAGGAGCCTCTTCTGTCTGTGTCCCCTAGTGATCTGAGTATTGGGGCAGTAAGGAAGGCCGGGCAGAGAGGACGGCGGGGCAGAGAGGACGGCGGGGCAGAGAGGACGGCGGGGCAGAGAGGACGGCGGGGCAGAGAGGACGGCCGGGCAGAGAGGACGGCCGGGCAGCCTGCAGGGCAGAGGTCTCCAGCAATTCTTAGACTACCACTCCCAGCATGTCCTGGGAGTTGGAGTTATCATAATTTACATACTGCTGCTGTAGGGTTAGTACTACGCAGCCGGACAGAGCTACCTGTGATGTCCGAATATGGTGACCGCTGGGGACTATGGTGACCACTGGGGTATATGGTGACGGCTGGGGTACATGGTGACGGCTGGGGTATATGGTGAGGGCTGGGGTACATGGTGACGGCTGGGGTACATGGTGACGGCTGGGGTATATGGTGACGGCTGGGGTATATGGTGACGGCTGGGGTACATGGTGACGGCTGGGGTACATGGTGACGGCTGGGGTATATGGTGACGGCTGGGGTACATGGTGACGGCTGGGGTACATGGTGACAGCTGGGGTACATGGTGACGGCTGGGGTATATGGTGACGGCTGGGGTATATGGTGACGGCTGGGGAATATGGTGACGGGTGGGGTACATGGTGACGGCTGGTGTATATGGTGACGGCTGGGGTATATGGTGACGGGTGGGGTACATGGTGACGGCTGGTGTATATGGTGACGGCTGGGGAATATGGTGACGGGTGGGGTACATGGTGACGGCTGGGGTATATGGTGACGGCTGGGGTATATGGTGACGGGTGGGGTACATGGTGACGGCTGGGGTACATGGTGACGGCTGGTGTATATGGTGACGGCTGGGGTATATGGTGACGGGTGGGGTACATGGTGACGGCTGGTGTATATGGTGACGGCTGGGGAATATGGTGACGGGTGGGGTACATGGTGACGGCTGGTGTATATGGTGACGGCTGGGGTATATGGTGACGGGTGGGGTACATGGTGACGGCTGGGGTACATGGTGACGGCTGGTGTATATGGTGGCGGCTGGGGTATATAGTGACGGCTGGGGTACATGGTGACGGCTGGGGTATATGGTGACGGCTGGGGTATATGGTGACGGCTGGGGAATATGGTGACGGGTGGGGTACATGGTGACGGCTGGGGTACATGGTGACGGCTGGGGTACATGGTGACGGCTGGGGTACATGGTGACGGCTGGGGTATATGGTGACGGCTGGGGTATATGGTGGCGGCTGGGGTATATGGTGACGGCTGGGGTACATGGTGACGGCTGGTGTATATGGTGACGGCTGGGGTATATGGTGACGGCTGGGGTATATGGTGACGGCTGGGGTATATGGTGACGGCTGGGGTATATGGTGACGGCTGGGGAATATGGTGACGGCTGGGGTATATGGTGACGGGTGGGGTATATGGTGACAGCTGGGGTATATGGTGACGGCTGGGGTATATGGTGACGGCTGGGTATATGGTGACGGCTGGGGTATATGGTGACGGCTGGGTATATGGTGACGGCTGGGGTATATGGTGACGGGTGGGGTATATGGTGACGGCTGGGGTATATGGTGACGGCTGGGCAATATGGTGACGCCTGGGGTATATGGTGACCGCTGGGGAATATGGTGACGGCTGGGGAATATGGTGACGGCTGGGGTATATGGTGACGGCTGGGGTATATGGTGACGGCTGGGGTATATGGTGACGGCTGGGTATATGGTGACGGCTGGGGTATATGGTGACGGCTGGGTATATGGTGACGGCTGGGGTATATGGTGACGGCTGGGTATATGGTGACGGTTGGGGTATATGGTGACGGGTGGGGTATATGGTGGCAACTGGGGTACATGGTGGCAACTGGGGTACATGGTGGCGGCTGGAGTACGTGGTGACGGCTGGGGTATGTGGTGACGGCTGGGGTATGTGGTGACGGCTGGGGTATGTGGTGGCGGCTGGGGTATGTGGTGACGGCTGGGGTATGTGGTGACGGCTGGGGTATGTGGTGACGGCTGGGGTATATGGTGACGGCTGGGGTATATGGTGACGGCTGGGGTATATGGTGACGGCTGGGATATATGGTGACGACTGGGGTATATGGTGACGGCTGGGGTATATGGTGACGGCTGGGCAATATGGTGACGCCTGGGGTATATGGTGACCGCTGGGGAATATGGTGACGGCTGGGGAATATGGTGACGGCTGGGGTATATGGTGACGGCTGGGGTATATGGTGACGGCTGGGGTATATGGTGACGGCTGGGTATATGGTGACGGCTGGGGTATATGGTGACGGCTGGGGTATATGGTGGCGGCTGGGGTATATGGTGACGGCTGGGGTATATGGTGGCGGCTGGGGTATATGGTGACTGCTGGGGTATATGGTGGTGGCTGGGGTATATGGTGACGGCTCGGGAGGCTGCAGGACACTGGACCCAGGGACACTGTGAGCAGAGACAGGACAGCGATGTCACCTCTCAGAGATAACGAGTGCAAATATTTACAATTCCAGAAATAATAAATCCCCACAATTAGAAACGTAACAATGTAACAATGTCAGGACACATCCAGCCTGTGCAGCCATCACCGCGCAGAGAGGAGCCGCTCACATCATTATTACTGCAAAGAGGATGTCAGATCCAAAGAGATCCCAGAGATCCCAGTGCAAGAAAGACGCAGAATCCTACAGATCAAAGAGGAAAACCGATCACTACTGAGACTGCGCTGAGGAGTATCTAAGCTGCAAGACAGTATCACACAGGATGGGTTTAGATACACAGCTCAGCAGACAGTATCACACAGGAGAGGATTAGATACACGGCTCAGCAGACAGTATCACACAGGAGAGGATAGATACACAGCTCAGCAGGCAGTATCACACAGGAGAGGATAGATACACAGCTCAGCAGACAGTATCACACAGGAGAGGATTAGATACACAGCTCAGCAGAAAGTATTACACAGGAGAGGATAGATACACAGCTCAGCAGACAGTATCACACAGGAGAGGATTAGATACACAGCTCAGCAGAAAGTATCACACAGGAGAGGATAGATACACAGCTCAGCAGACAGTATCACACAGGAGAGGATTAGATACACAGCTCAGCAGAGAGTATCACACAGGAGAGGATTAGATACACGGCTCAGCAGACAGTATCACACAGGAGAGGATAGATACACAGCTCAGCAGGCAGTATCACACAGGAGAGGATAGATACACAGCTCAGCAGACAGTATCACACAGGAGAGGATTAGATACACAGCTCAGCAGAAAGTATTACACAGGAGAGGATAGATACACAGCTCAGCAGACAGTATCACACAGGAGAGGATTAGATACACAGCTCAGCAGAAAGTATCACACAGGAGAGGATAGATACACAGCTCAGCAGACAGTATCACACAGGAGAGGATTAGATACACAGCTCAGCAGAGAGTATCACACAGGAGAGGATTAGATACACTGCTCAGCAGACGGTATCGCACAGGGGATGATTAGATACACGGCTCAGCAGACAGTATCACACAGGAGAGGATTAGATGCACAGTTCAACAGACAGTATTACAGTATAATATTAGATACACAGTTCAAGAGACAGTATCACACAGGAGAGGATTAGATACACGTCTCAGCAGACAGTATCACAATATTGGATTAGATACACGGCTCAGCAGACAGTATCACAATATTGGATTAGATACACGGCTCAGCAGAGTATAACACATCAATGACCTGATGCATAGAAGATGTAGCTCTCACGTTGTAGACTTGGGACACAGCCATTATTTCAATGACTGCTGAGTTATGGAGAAGACGTCATTAATATTTTTATTTTATAAATCAAAAGTTTAATAGAAAATAAGTAACTTTGTGATATGTTTTATCAGAGAAATCGGCTTCTCTCTCCTCTGGACGGATCATTCATTCTCGGGGATAGGAGATGACAGTTGGTGCTCATAAAGTTCTATGGAGAACGGTATCTGTCGTTTCAGGTGAACTTGCAGCAGAATGTCGGCGTCAGCTTCTCTGGACAATGAAAGATCCGTCCGGAGGAGACAGAAGCAGATTTCTCTGATAAGACATCTTTCAATGCTACTAATTATTAATATTCATATATGTAATATAACATTGTAATGCCGGTTCCCTTTAGGTTCCCCTATGAGGGGCTGGTTACACCCGTCACCTGATTCCGCTCACCCTGGTCACAACTGGACACGACAGCAGATGATACAGATGATTGCTGCAGTCTGCACCGGGGGAGCGGGAGCGGTGCGGCCCCCATCCGTTATACAGCGTTCATTAAATTAATAGCAATGTGGAAGTTCATATAATTGGCTTCTAGCGTCTATCCTGCAAGTCCACACATGTAACCGCCACAGGGAGGTGACCGGGCAACATCTGCAGGTGCATGTCATGGAGCCGCGCAGGGAGCCAAAAATCACAGCCCCCTGCACCCCGATCACACCGGCACATATCAGACAATCCGCCCCTTCAAGTACTGCCATTATAGCATGATATAAGGCTGAGCCGTGTATCTAAGCCATTCAGCTGTGATACTGTCTGCTGAGCCATGTATCTAAGCCATTCAGCTGTGATACTGTCTGCTGAGCCATGTATCTAAGCCATTCAGCTGTGATACTGTCTGCTGAGCCATGTATCTAAGCCTATCCTGTGTTATACTGTCTGCTGAGCCATGTATCTAAGCCACTCATGTGTGATGTCTGCTGAGCTGTGTATCTAAACCTATCCTGTGTGATACTGTCTGCTGAGCCGTGTATCTAAGCCACTCATGTGTGATACTGTCTGCTGAACCATGTATCTAAGCCTATCCTGTGTGATACTGTGCTGAGCCATGTATCTAAGCTACTTATGTGTGATGTCTGCTGAGCCATGTACCTAAACCTATCCTGTGTGATACTGTCTGCTGAGCCATGTATCTAAGCCACTCATGTGTGATACTGTTTGTTGAACTGTGTATCTAAACCACTCATGTGTGATACTGTCTGCTGTGCTGTGTATCTAATCCTCTCCTGTGTGATACTGTCTGCTGAGCCATGTATCTAAACATATCCTGTGTGATACTGTCTGCTGAGCCATGTATCTAAGCTACTTATGTGTGATGTCTGCTGAGCCATGTACCTAAACCTATCCTGTGTGATACTGTCTGCTGAGCTGTGTATCTAATCCTATCCTGTGTGATACTGTCTGCTGAGCTGTGTAACTCATCCTCTCCTGTGTGATACTGTCTGCTGAGCGGTGTATCTAATCCTCTCCTGTGTGATACTGTCTGCTGAGCTGTGTATGTAATCCTCTCCTGTATGATACTGTCTGCTGAGCTGTGTATCTAATCCTCTCCTGTGTGATACTGTCTGCTGAGCTGTGTATCTAATTTTCTCCTGTGTGATACTGTCTGCTGAGCTGTGTATCTAGTCTCCTGTATGATACTGTCTGCTGAGCTGTGTATCTAATCCTCTCCTGTGTGATACTGTCTGCTGAGCTGTGTATCTTATCCTCTCCTGTGTGATACTGTCTGCTGAGCTGTGTATCTAATCCTCTCCTGTGAGATACTGACTGCTGAGCTGTGTATCTCATCCTCTCCTGTGTGATACTGTCTGCTGAGCTGTGTATCCAATCCTATCCTGTGTGATACTTTCTGCTGAGCTGTGTATCTAATCCTCTCCTGTGTGATACTGTCTGCTGAGCTGTGTATCTAATCCTCTCCTGCGTGATACTTTCTGCTGAGCTGTGTATCTAATCCTCTCCTGTGTGATACTGTCTGCTGAGCTGTGTATCTAATCCTCTCCTGCGTGATACTGTCTGCTGAGCTGTGTATCTATCCTCTCCTGTGTGATACTGTCTGCTGAGCTGTGTATCTAATCCTCTCCTGCGTGATACTGTCTGCTGAGCTGTGTATCTAATCCTCTCCTGCATGATACTGTCTGCTGAGCTGTGTATCTAATCCTCTCCTGTGTGATACTGTCTGCTGAGCTGTGTATCTAATCCTCTCCTGTGTGATACTGTCTGCTGAGCTGTGTATCTAATCCTCTCCTGTGTGATACTGTCTGCTGAGCTGTGTATCTAATCCTCTCCTGCGTGATACTGTCTGCTGAGCTGTGTATCTAATCCTATAGTGTGTGATACTGTCTGCTGAGCTGTGTATCTAATCATCTCCTGCGTGATACTTTCTGCTGAGCTGTGTATCTAATCCTCTCATGTGTGATACTGTCTGCTGAGCTGTGTATCTAATCCTCTCCTGCGTGATACTTTCTGCTGAGCTGTGTATCTAATCCTCTCCTGTGTGATACTGTCTGCTGAGCTGTGTATCTAATCCTCTCCTGCGTGATACTTTCTGCTGAGCTGTGTATCTAATCCTCTCCTGTGTGATACTGTCTGCTGAGCTGTGTATCTAATCCTCTCCTGTGTGATACTGTCTGCTGAGCTGTGTATCTAATCCTCTCCTGCGTGATACTGTCTGCTGAGCTGTGTATCTAATCCTATAGTGTGTGATACTGTCTGCTGAGCTGTGTATCTAATCCTCTCCTGTGTGATACTGTCTGCTGAGCTGTGTATCTAATCCTCTCCTGTGTGATACTGTCTGCTGAGCCGTGTATCTAATCCTCTCCTGTGTGATACTGTCTGCTGAGCTGTGTATCTAATCCTATAGTGTGTGATACTGTCTGCTGAGCTGTGTATCTAATCCTCTCCTGTGTGATACTGTCTGCTGAGCTCTGTATCTAATCCTCTCCTGTGTGATACTGTCTGCTAAGCTGTGTATCTAATCCTCTCCTGCGTGATACTTTCTGCTGAGCTGTGTATCTAATCCTATCCTGTGTGATACCGTCTGCCGAGTATCACACAGCACGGCCTCGCCATCGTCCGTATTTTGGGTTTCTCACGTCCTCTTCCCTCTCGCTCAGGTTTCTAGGCTGGAGATGTGCTGCTGCCTGAGTCTCCTGTTCACCCCGCTCTCCACCCCGGCCATCGTCACCCTCCTCACCATCGGACTCACCGCTTTCTATTATGTCCTCACCAAACCCAAAGCGGTGCATCCGCCTATAGATCTGAACCGGCAGTCTATAGGGACAGAGGTAATATATGATTATATTTATTATTATTGTGCGGCTTGCTACACTCTCATGTCCTGTGTTTTACCCGTGTCCTTTTTGTGTCTTTATTCTTCTCCATTTCTCTTCTGATCGTCTTCATCCTTCTTGTTGATGGTCTCCTCATCTCTCCCCCATCTTCTTCATCCTTCTTGTTGATGGTCTCATCTCTCCCCAATCGTCTTCATCCTTCTTGTTGATGGTCTCCTCATCTCTCCCCCATCGTCTTCATCCTTCTTGTTGATGGTCTCCTCATCTCTCCCCCATCGTCTTCATCCTTCTTGTTGATGGTCTCCTCATCTCTCCCCCATCGTCTTCATCCTTCTTGTTGATGGTCTCCTCATCTCTCCCTCATGGTCTTCATCCTTCTTGTTGATGGTCTCCTCATCTCTCCCTCATGGTCTTCATCCTTCTTGTTGATCGTCTCCTCATCTCTCCCCCCATCATCTTCATCCTGCTTCTTGATGGTCTCCTCATCTCTCCCCCATCGTCTTCATCCTTCTTGTTGATGGTCTCCTCATCTCTCCCCCATCGTCTTCATCCTTCTTGTTGATGGTCTCCTCATCTCTCCCCCATCGTCTTCATCCTTCTTGTTGATGGTCTCCTCATCTCTCCCCCATCGTCTTCATCCTTCTTGTTGATGGTCTCCTCATCTCTCCCCCATCGTCTTCATCCTTCTTGTTGATGGTCTCCTCATCTCTCCCCCATCGTCTTCATCCTTCTTGTTGATGGTCTCCTCATCTCTCCCTCATGGTCTTCATCCTTCTTGTTGATGGTCTCCTCATCTCTCCCTCATGGTCTTCATCCTTCTTGTTGATCGTCTCCTCATCTCTCCCCCCATCATCTTCATCCTGCTTGTTGATGGTCTCCTCATCTCTCCCCCATCGTCTTCATCCTTCTCGTTGACGGTCTCCTCATCTCTCCCCCATCTTCTTCATCCTTCTTGTTGATGGTCTCCTCATCTCTCCCCCATCGTCTTCATCCTTCTTGTTGATGGTCTCCTCATCTCTTCTCCCATCATCTTCATCCTTCTTGTTGATGGTCTCCTCATCTCTCCCCCCATTGTCTTCATCCTTCTTGTTGATCATCTCATCTCTTCCCCCATCGTCTTCATCCTTCTTGTTGATCATCTCATCTCTCCCCCCATTGTCTTCATCCTTCTTGTTGATCATCTCATCTCTCCCCCCATTGTCTTCATCCTTCTTGTTGATCATCTCATCTCTTCCCCCATCGTCTTCATCCTTCTTGTTGATGGTCTCCTCATCTCTCCCTCATGGTCTTCATCCTTCTTGTTGATGGTCTCCTCATCTCTCCCTCATGGTCTTCATCCTTCTTGTTGATCGTCTCCTCATCTCTCCCCCCATCATCTTCATCCTGCTTGTTGATGGTCTCCTCATCTCTCCCCCATCGTCTTCATCCTTCTTGTTGATGGTCTCCTCATCTCTTCCCCTGTCGTCTTCATCCTTCTTGTTGATCATCTCCTCATCTCTTCCCCCATCGTCTTCATCCTTCTTGTTGATGGTCTCCTCACCTCTTCCCCCATCATCTTCATCCTTCTTGTTGATGGTCTCCTCATCTCTCCCTCATGGTCTTCATCCTTCTTGTTGATGGTCTCCTCATCTCTCCCTCATGGTCTTCATCCTTCTTGTTGATGGTCTCCTCATCTCTCCCTCATGGTCTTCATCCTTCTTGTTGATCGTCTCCTCATCTCTCCCCCCATCATCTTCATCCTGCTTGTTGATGGTCTCCTCATCTCTCCCCCATCGTCTTCATCCTTCTTGTTGATGGTCTCCTCATCTCTTCCCCCGTCGTCTTCATCCTTCTTGTTGATCATCTCCTCATCTCTTCCCCCATCGTCTTCATCCTTCTTGTTGATGGTCTCCTCACCTCTTCCCCCATCATCTTCATCCTTCTTGTTGATGGTCTCCTCATCTCTTCTCCCATCATCTTCATCCTTCTTGTTGATGGTCTCCTCATCTCTTCCCCCATCGTCTTCTCTAATGAGCTGGGTCTTTCTCATAAAGGCTCAATAAGATAACACTTCGATCAGGTCACATTGACCTTCAGGTTCGGTTTTGACTCCCGAGGGCGTCTCCTCAATGTCCTCTCTTGTTTTCGGTCTTCTGACTTCCAGATTTCTGTCATTGTCCCAATCCAACCTGTTGCTGTTCGCCTTCATTTCTCCTCCTTGAACTGTATTCTCCGAGGATCAGGACTTTACACTAATCCTGCCTTTTGTGCCATTGGCTCTGACTCTTCTCAGTGGAGTGTCCATGACTTGGATGATTTTCTCCATCCATCACTTTCCTGCTTTTCTTCTTCCTCTTGCCCCTTCATCTCTTCCTCAATTCTTGTATTTTCTAATGAACGGTTTCTTCTCTTTATAAATAAGATAAAGCTTCAGTCTTTTGTTCTCGTGGATCCATTTTCATTCCTAGTTCCCAGATAAATGCAGATTCTTCCTGCTACTTTGTGTCCTCAGGTTTCTCAATAAAGTGTTAATGATTTTGTGATTGTCTCCATCCTTTTCTTCTTGGTCTCATTCATTTCTTTGATATTGAGGTTTCTTCCAATCATCCAGTCCTCTGATACATCTGGAATAAGGTAATGATTCAGTCTGGTCACATTTGCCTTTATGTCCAGTTTGGCCCCCAGTTCCCATGTGAAAGATTCAGTTGGTGTCTTGAGTTTGGGTCTTCAGACTTCCTGATTTCTGTGTCTTCTTCGTCCATCTTGTTGCTGATCTTCTTCACTCTTTCTCTATATCTGTCTACTCCGATGAGTCCAATATAACAACAATCAGTTCATACGTCCCATCAGGTCCATTTTGCATCCAGGTTCTCCTGTCTCCAGCTTTCTTCAGAAGTTCATGTTTCTGAGTCTTCAGGATTTCTGTAAATGTTTCCTTTTCCTCCTGCATCTTCAGCTCCTCCAACCATTGATGTCTTCTTTAATGATTTTTCTCCTCTTAAGTCCAGAGAAGGATAAACCTTATTAAATCTAGAGAAATGTCCCACTTGACTCCTATAAAGTCCAGCCTTGGGTTTGGGTCTTCTACTCCTCATTGTAGCAATTATCGTTATTTGTGATTATTTCCTTCTTCTTGGAAGTCGTCTTCTTCATGTTCCTTCATAATTATATACAGTGCCTACAAGTAGTATTCAACCCCCTGCAGATTTAGCAGGTTTACACATTCGGAATAACTTGGCATTGTGACATTTGGACTGTAGATCAGCCTGGAAGTGTGAAATGCAGCAAAAAAGAATGTTATTGCTTTTTTTTATTTTTTTTTTTAAATTGTGAAAAGTTTATTCAGAGGGTCATTTATTATTCAACCCCTCAATCCACCAGAATTCTGTTTGGTTCCCCTAAAGTATTAAGAAGTATTTCAGGCACAAAGAACAATGAGCTTCACATGTTTGGATTAATTATCTCTTTTTCCAGCCTTTTCTGACTAATTAAGACCCTCCCCAAACTTGTGAACAGCACTCATACTTGGTCAACATGGGAAAGACAAAGGAGCATTCCAAGGCCATCAGAGACAAGATCGTGGAGGGTCACAAGGCTGGCAAGGGGTACAAAACCCTTTCCAAGGAGTTGGGCCTACCTGTCTCCACTGTTGGGAGCATCATCCGGAAGTGGAAGGCTTATGGAACCACTGTTAGCCTTCCACGGCCTGGACAGCCTTTGAAAGTTTCCACCCGTGCCGAGGCCAGGCTTGTCCAAAGAGTCAAGGCTAACCCAAGGACAACAAGGAAGGAGCTCCGGGAAGATCTCATGGCAGTGGGGACATTGGTTTCAGTCAATACCATAAGTAACGTACTCCACCGCAATGGTCTCCGTTCCAGACGAGCCCGTAAGGTACCTTTACTTTCAAAGCGTCATGTCAAGGCTCGTCTACAGTTTGCTCATGATCACTTGGAGGACTCTGAGACAGACTGGTTCAAGATTCTCTGGTCTGATGAGACCAAGATCGAGATCTTTGGTGCCAACCACACACGTGACATTTGGAGACTGGATGGCACTGCATACGACTCCAAGAATACCATCCCTACAGTCAAGCATGGTGGTGGCAGCATCATGCTGTGGGGCTGTTTCTCAGCCAAGGGGCCTGGCCATCTGGTCCGCATCCATGGGAAGATGGATAGCACGGCCTACCTGGAGATTTTGGCCAAGAACCTCCGCTCCTCCATCAAGGATCTTAAGATGGGTCGTCATTTCATCTTCCATCAAGACAACGACCCAAAGCACACAGCCAAGAAAACCAAGGCCTGGTTCAAGAGGGAAAAAATCAAGGTGTTGCAGTGGCCTAGTCAGTCTCCTGACCTTAACCCAATTGAAAACTTGTGGAAGGAGCTCAAGACTAAAGTCCACATGAGACACCCAAAGAACCTAGATAACTTGGAGAAGATCTGCATGGAGGAGTGGGCCAAGATAACTCCAGAGACCTGTGCCGGAATGATCAGGTCTTATAAAAGACGATTATTAGCTGTAATTGCAAACAAGGGTTATTCCACAAAATATTAAACCTAGGGGTTGAATAATAATTAACCCACACTTTTATGTTGAAAATGTATTAAAATTTAACTGAGCAACATAACTTGTTGGTTTGTAAGATTTATGCATCTGTTAATAAATCCTGCTCTTGTTTGAAGTTTGCAGCCTCTAACTTATTTGCATCTTATCAAACCTGCGAAATCTGCAGGGGGTTGAATACTACTTGTAGGCACTGTAAATCTGCAGGGGGTTGAATACTACTTGTAGGCACTGTAAATCTGCAGGGGGTTGAATACTACTTGTAGGCACTGTACATAAGAACTCCGGAATACTGGAACATTTCAGTTTGGCCCTTGTGACTCCAGGACAAAGTTTATGTTTCTTGTAAACCATAAACCTCAAAGTCTTCATCAAGGTTCAAAGGTGTCAATACTTTGTTCTTCCCTCTTAATAACGTCTGGGCTGAAGATGGCCTTGCACATAGTGCTCAGGTAGTGATAACCTCCATCAGAAGGTACTGTCAATAAAACCCTCAGGTTGGACCTGGACTTCAGCTTTCTGATCTAAGGTGGCCACGGAAGAGATAAGACTTCGGTGCAGATTTCCATAAATGCTTCAATCATGTAGATATTTTGGTCGATGTAACCAGGAGCGGACGCTGATAACCTCCATCTATGGTGTCAGGATGATTGTCCTTGGACCTTCTTTAGATTTTTATCATCATCGATTGGTCAGGAATTTCACATGTTGAGTCCAGAAGAGATCCCATATTTACCAGGAATAGAGCAGGTACCTCAAGGAGAAATCATTAGGATAATTAGATCCCAAGACATGTCGATGGAGAATGTTGTTGAAGACCATGAGTTGGCTCCTGGGGTTAGACGAGGGGTGGGCTCCGTAGGCAGCTGTCTAGGGCGCCATTGACTTGTAATTGTGCTTGGAAAAGATTCTGATGCCTTCCAGAGATGATCAGATTTTCTTTACCTGCAAATTCTTCAGAATTCCGTCTGGATACAAATGTGATACAATACTTGAAAATGTATCAAAGTGTTCAAGTCTTTTAGGCAGAATATATAAGAATCAAACTCCACGAATTCCCAAATTTAGATCCTAAAAGCTTTGTTAGATGGGGGTCCTCAGTACAGTCTCTTGATTTTGGGGGTCATCGATCTGGTGGATTCCGTATTCCTTTAAGTGTCTGTCTGGGTCAGTAATCTTCCGGTGGTCCTGCAGGGTGGAGCGCGGAGATGTGCGTTACTGAAGGACGACAGCCTGATGTCTTACTACTATGAAGACGCCAAGACCCTGTATGAAGTGTTCCTGAGGGGGCTGCGAGTGTCAGGTGAGAGTGTGAGATTCATCGTCGTGTGCGCTCACTGAATATCGCGGTCACTGCGCGACGTCAGGTGTCAGAACGAAACATGTCTATTCTCATATGTAACATGGGAGGGAAGTCAAACCCCCCCCCCCCCCAGACTGCCCCCAACGTCTCATCAGTGACAGGAGTCTGACTACACCAGCGCTGTTTGTAGTCTGTTACCATGGAGACAGATTTCTGTAAACAAAATTAACTCCACTTGCAGAATTGCTTCATTTTTATTTGGAGCCTTTGAAATGATGGAAGGAGAAAAGCTAAATATTGTCCCGTTTACACGTTGTGAGATTTGGATTCCATTTTCTTATACATTTCTGCTCTGTTTTGGGGACAATTAGTTACATTGTTTCCTCCTCAATGAATATTTGCTTTGCAGTCAGTAAATGTAAAATGCGTCAGTTTCGTGAAACGTTTAATATATCTTTGCTGTTTCCAGTTTCTTCCATCTTTTCCAGTAGTAATCAGCTGCTGCGTTGAGACTATTTGCACCTCGCCTGATTGCTGATGGTTTCCTTACAGATTTTTTGGAAAATAAGAGAAAAGATTTTCTCCTTTTTATGCTATCACTGATCCATGTGGGTGACCTGGGTGGAAGCGTCATCCCCTCCCCCGCCGTCACTGTCCTGTATTATGGTCATAGCATTAGATAAAGATCCTGGATTATTGCTACAATGTGATATTTATATTCTGCAGGGAATGGAGATTGTCTCGGATGGAGAAAGCCCAATCAGTCGTATCAGTGGATCACATACCGGCAGGTGAGACCGGGCCCTGTAGAGGGGAGAGCGGTCCATTGTGTGTCTCCTCTCAGAATATAATTCTAATACGGCAGTAAAGACCGACACAACCGGGAGCCGCAGCAGAGGCCGCACAGGTCTGCGGGGAGCCGGGAACATGGGAGAACGGGCGCGGGGGCAACATCATCAATGCTATATGTCACCTAAACCGGAGGGGATGAGTTTTAGGGTGGGTGTGTGTGTGGGGGGGGGGGGGGTGAGGGATGTCTCTGCTGACACTAAACCTTCAGATCTATTGCAGGCGGTGGACAGAGCCGAAAATTTGGGTTCGGGATTCATCCAGAAGGGGTGTAAGGCGTCACCGGAGCAATTCATCGGAACCTTCTCCCAGAACCGGCCAGAGGTAAGTCAGCCAATCAGGAGAGAGATTAGAAAAACATGACAGCATCTATAAACAGTGCCCTCCTGGACCACAGGTTGTGTCTGGTACTGCAGGACTAATCACTGCCATAGAGACCACCCATTGCTCTCTGTTATCAACCATTCCTGGCAGAGAAGAGCCTGTCTGTAAGAGAGGTGACTAAAATCTATTACTCCCTGTTATCAGCCATTACTGGGGGAGGAGACTGTAAGACAGGTGACTACAATCTATTACTCCCTGTTATCAGCCATTACTGGGTAGGAGACTGTAGGACAGGTGACTACAATCTATTACTCCCTGTTATCAGCCATTACTGGGGGAGGACACTGTAGGACAGGTGACTACAATCTATTACTCCCTGTTATCAGCCATTATTGGGGGAGGAGACTGTAGGACAGGTGACTACAATCTATTACTCCCTGTTATCAGCCATTACTGGGGGAGGAGACTGTAAGACAGGTGACTACAATCTATTACTCCCTGTTATCAGCCATTACTGGGTAGGAGACTGTAGGACAGGTGACTACAATCTATTACTCCCTGTTATCAGCCATTACTGGGGGAGGACACTGTAGGACAGGTGACTACAATCTATTACTCCCTGTTATCAGCCATTATTGGGGGAGGAGACTGTAGGACAGGTGACTACAATCTATTACTCCCTGTTATCAGCCATTACTGGGGGAGGAGACTGTAGGACAGGTGACTACAATCTATTACTCCCTGTTATCAGCCATTATTGGGGGAGGAGACTGTAGGACAGGTGACTACAATCTATTACTCCCTGTTATCAGCCATTACTGGGGAGGGGACTGTAAGAAAGATGACTACAATCTATTAATCCCTGTTATCAGCCATTACTGGGGGAGGAGACTGTAGGACAGGAGACTACAATCTATTACTCCCTGTTATCAGCCATTACTGGGGAGGGGACTGTAAGAAAGGTGACTACAATCTATTACTCCCTGTTATCAGCCATTACTCTGGAAAGAGACTGTAGGACAGGTGACTACAATCTATTACTCCCTGTTATCAGCCATTACTCTGGAAAGAGACTGTAGGACAGGAGACTACAATCTATTACTCCCTGTTATCAGCCATTACTGGGGAGGGGACTGTAAGAAAGGTGACTACAATCTATTACTCCCTGTTATCAGCCATTACTCTGGAAAGAGACTGTAGGACAGGTGACTACAATCTATTACTCCCTGTTATCAGCCATTACTGGGGGAGGAGACTGTAGGACAGGTGACTACAATCTATTACTCCCTGTTATCAGCCATTACTGGGGGAGGAGACTGTAGGACAGGGGACTACAATCTATTACTCCCTGTTATCAGCCATTACTTGGGGAGGAGACTGTAGGACAGGTGACTACAATCTATTACTCCCTGTTATCAGCCATTACTGGGGGAGGAGACTGTAGTGGCCCTTTAAGATAAAATGATACAATGTATCTATAACTTGGTAGAGAGGACATGGCTTTTACATTTGAGGCTGACAATAAAATGTTGATCTGCGGCGGGCGCCTGTTAACCCCTCGCCTCCCCCGCAGGTGGTGATTGCGGAGCTCGCCTGCTACACCTATTCTATGGTGGTGGTTCCTCTTTATGACACTTTAGGAGAAGAAGCCATTGTCTTCATTGTTAACCGAGGTGAGTGACTCCGGGGTCCGAGCCCCGAGCAAAAATAAAAATGGGTCTTCACTCCCCTGCAGTCCCCCGATATAAGCCCCAGGACTGTGATCCATCAGTATGATGGAAGGACAGCGTCGCCCGCAGGCTGGTTACCCCTCATGTGTCCTCCTGGGCATCTTCTCGGGCTCCCGCTGCATTGTCTACTCCCAGGCCTTGCCCTGAGTCTTGTCTTGAGTTATTATGACTCTCTGGGGAACGCTAATTGTTTCCAGTGGATTCTGCGTGGAAAACGTGGCTAATCCTCCGGCCGGTCCATGGCAACACACAGGGCAAATCCACAATACAACACAAGAATTCTGAGATACGCCTCAGACGTCCACAGCCGAAAACACAGGATAGATGTGAATTAGGCACATTACAAACCATAAGACTTCTCACAGCTGAGCGGCTGTCACAATGTAACCTGGTCAAGACAGCTGTGAATTACACCCAGCCGCACCATACACTGTCCGTGCACACCAACATGAGACGTTCCTGCTCTCCTGACTTCATATAGCACATGTTCAGAAGCAGCATGGAGGACGTCACATAGCAGCACTGAGCAGTGTGGCTGAGAATCCAGCTATGGGGTGAGATAAACACTTAATAGAAAGCAGCAGCATGGAGGACATTATACAGCAGCACTGAGCAGCGTGGCTGAGAATCCAGCTATGGGGTGAGAGAAACACTTAATAGAAAGCAGCAGCATGGAGTACATTATACAGCAGCACTGAGCAGCGTGGCTGAGAATCCAGCTATGGGGTGAGATAAACACTTAATAGAAAGCAGCAGCATGGAGGACATTATACAGCAGCACTGAGCAGCGTGGCTGAGAATCCAGCTATGGGGTGAGATAAACACTTAATAGAAAGCAGCAGCATGGAGTACATTATACAGCAGCACTGAGCAGTGTGGCTGAGAATCCAGCTATGGGGTGAGAGAAACACTTAATAGAAAGCAGCAGCATGGAGGACATTATACAGCAGCACTGAGCAGCGTGGCTGAGAATCCAGCTATGGGGTGAGATAAACACTTAATAGAAAGCAGCAGCATGGAGGACATTATACAGCAGCACTGAGCAGCGTGGTTGAGAATCCAGCTATGGGGTGAGATAAACACTTAATAGAAAGCAGCAGCATGGAGGACATCATACAGCAGCACTGAGCAGCGTGGCTGAGAATCCAGCTATGGGGTGAGATAAACACTTAATAGAAAGCAGCAGCATGGAAGACATTATACAGCAGCACTGAGCAGCGTGGCTGAGAATCCAGCTATGGGGTGAGATAAACACTTAATAGAAAGCAGCAGCATGGAGGACATTATACAGCAGCACTGAGCAGCGTGGCTGTGAATCCAGCTGTGGGGTGAGATAAACACTTAATAGAAAGCAGCAGCATGGAGGACATCATACAGCAGCACTGAGCAGCGTGGCTGTGAATCCAGCTATGGGGTGAGATAAACACTTAACAGAAAGCAGCAGAGTGGAGGACATCATACAGCAGCACTGAGCAGCGTGGCTGAGAATCCAGCTATGGGGTGAGATAAACACTTAACAGAAAGCAGCAGAGTGGAGGACATCATACAGCAGCACTGAGCAGCGTGGCTGAGAATCCAGCTATGGGGTGAGATAAACACTTAATAGAAAGCAGCATGGAGGACATTATACAGCAGCACTGAGCAGCGTGGCTGTGAATCCAGCTCTGGGGTGAGATAAACACTTAATAGAAAGCAGCAGCATGGAGGACATTATACAGCAGCACTGAGCAGCGTGGCTGAGAATCCAGCTATGGGGTGAGAGAAACACTTAATAGAAAGCAGCAGCATGGAGGACATTATACAGCAGCACTGAGCAGCGTGGCTGAGAATCCAGCTATGGGGTGAGAGAAACACTTAATAGAAAGCAGCAGCATGGAGTACATTATACAGCAGCACTGAGCAGCGTGGCTGAGAATCCAGCTATGGGGTGAGATAAACACTTAATAGAAAGCAGCAGCATGGAGGACATTATACAGCAGCACTGAGCAGCGTGGCTGAGAATCCAGCTATGGGGTGAGATAAACACTTAATAGAAAGCAGCAGCATGGAGTACATTATACAGCAGCACTGAGCAGTGTGGCTGAGAATCCAGCTATGGGGTGAGAGAAACACTTAATAGAAAGCAGCAGCATGGAGGACATCATACAGCAGCACTGAGCAGCGTGGCTGAGAATCCAGCTATGGGGTGAGATAAACACTTAATAGAAAGCAGCAGCATGGAAGACATTATACAGCAGCACTGAGCAGCGTGGCTGAGAATCCAGCTATGGGGTGAGATAAACACTTAATAGAAAGCAGCAGCATGGAGGACATTATACAGCAGCACTGAGCAGCGTGGCTGTGAATCCAGCTGTGGGGTGAGATAAACACTTAATAGAAAGCAGCAGCATGGAGGACATCATACAGCAGCACTGAGCAGCGTGGCTGTGAATCCAGCTATGGGGTGAGATAAACACTTAACAGAAAGCAGCAGAGTGGAGGACATCATACAGCAGCACTGAGCAGCGTGGCTGAGAATCCAGCTATGGGGTGAGATAAACACTTAACAGAAAGCAGCAGAGTGGAGGACATCATACAGCAGCACTGAGCAGCGTGGCTGAGAATCCAGCTATGGGGTGAGATAAACACTTAATAGAAAGCAGCAGCATGGAGGACATTATACAGCAGCACTGAGCAGCGTGGCTGAGAATCCAGCTCTGGGGTGAGATAAACACTTAATAGAAAGCAGCAGCATGGAGGACATTATACAGCAGCACTGAGCAGCGTGGCTGAGAATCCAGCTATGGGGTGAGATAAACACTTAATAGAAAGCAGCAGCATGGAGGACATTATACAGCAGCACTGAGCACTACTTGCCTGGCGCTCCACACTTTTGGAGATTCCTGTAGGTGACGTCCTCCCTGACTGTATTCGACGCTGTAATTCTGTGTCCTGCAGCCGATTTATCCCTCATCGTCTGTGATAAACCTGACAAAGCTGCGACTCTGCTCCGTAACTGTGAGAAGGGGCTCACCCCGGGCCTGAAAATCATCGTCCTGATGGAGGAATTTGGTGACGACTTGAAGGAACAAGCTGCAAAGTGCGGGGTGGAGCTGCTGCTGATGAAAGATGTGGAGGTACGTGACAGCACCCCCAAACACCGCTGTGCAAAACCCAGCAGACAGCATTATACAGCGGGACCGAGAAGCGCATCTGTGACTCCAGCTCTGAAGTGAGATACACACTTAGGGTGGAAACACATCTATGCGAGTAAAATAGGTCCGACTGGGCTGAAAAAAACTCGGCTGATTTTAGTTCACGTTAGGTGCGAGTGCAACGCAAGTGCGATGCAATTTCTGAGATTTTACTAGCGTGTGTAATGCGTGTGTAATGTGTATTTTTTACTATGTCATCTGCCATTCAGCGCTGCTACATGGCCGCTGACAGCAGACACAGACAGCCATGTAGCAGAGCTGAATGGCCGCTGACAGCAGACACAGACAGCCATGTAGCAGAGCTGAACGGCAGATGACAGCAGACACAGACAGCCATGTAGCAGAGCTGAATGGCAGATGACAGCAGACACAGACAGCCATGTAACAGAGATGAATGGCAGATGACAGCAGACACAGACAGCCATGTAGCAGAGCTGAATGGCAGATGACAGCAGACACAGACAGAGCCATGTAGCAGAGCTGAATGGCAGATGACAGCAGCCACAGACAGCCATGCAGCAGAGCTGAACGGCAGATGACAGCAGCCACAGACAGCCATGTAGCAGAGCTGAACGGCAGATGACAGCAGCCACAGACAGCCATGTAGCAGAGCTGAATGGCCGCTGACAGCAGACACAGACAGCCATGCAGCAGAGCTGAATGGCCGCTGACAGCAGACACAGACAGCCATGTAGCAGAGCTGAATGGCAGATGACAGCAGCCACAGACAGCCATGTAGCAGAGCTGAACGGCAGATGACAGCAGCCACAGACAGCCATGTAGCAGAGCTGAATGGCCGCTGACAGCAGACACAGACAGCCATGCAGCAGAGCTGAATGGCCGCTGACAGCAGACACAGACAGCCATGTAGCAGAGCTGAATGGCAGATGACAGCAGCCACAGACAGCCATGTAGCAGAGCTGAACGGCAGATGACAGCAGACACAGACAGAGCCGCACTGTCAGAATGAACTCGGGTGAACTTAACCCGATTTCATTGTCATGCTGCGGCTCTGTCTGTGCCGCGTCCTGATTAGCGGTCACCAGTGAAGGGCTCACCGGTGACCGCTAATCCCCTGAGTGACTGAAGTTAGCAGCCCTCTCTCATACTCACCGATCCCCGGCGCTGCGCTGCACGGCTTTCTCACTGCTCCGGCGGCTTTTACTATTTTGAAAAAGCCGGCCGCTCATTAAACAATCTCGTATTCCCTGCTTTCCCCGCCCACAGGCGCCTATGATTGGTTGCAGTGAGACACGCCCCCACGCTGAGTGACAGGTGTCACACTGCACCCAATCACAGCAGCCGGTGGGCGGGTCTATACTGTGCAGTGAAATAAATAAATAAATAATTAAAAAACATGGCGTGCGGTCCCCCCCAATTTTAATACCAGCCAGATAAAGCCATACGGCTGAAGGCTGGTATTCTCAGGATGGGGAGCTCCACGTTATGGGGAGCCCCCCAGCCTAACAATATCAGTCAGCAGCCGCCCAGAATTGCCGCATACATTATATGCGACAGTTCTGGGACTGTACCCGGCTCTTCCCGATTTGCCCTGGTGCGTTGGCAAATCGGGGTAATAAGGAGTTAATGGCAGCCCATAGCTGCCAATAAGTCCTAGATTAATCATGTCATGCGTCTCCCCGAGATTCCTTACATGATTAATCTGTAAATTACAGTAAATAAACACACACACACATGAAAAAATCATTTATTAGAAATAAAAAACACAAACAAATTCCCTCATTACCAATTTAATAAGCCCCAAAAAGCCCTCCATGCCCGGCGTAATCCACGGACCTCCAGCGTCGCTTCCAGCATGAAGGTGACAGGAGCTGCAGAAGACACCGCCGCTCCGGTCACCTCCAAGCAGCAACTGAGGGGAGTAGTGCGATCAGCTGAGCTGTCACTGAGGTTACCCGCTGTCACTGGATACAGCGGTGACAGCGATTAACCTCAGTGACACCTCAGCAGATCGCGCTACTCACCTCAGTTGCTGCTTGGAGGTGACCGGAGCGGCGGTGTCTTCTGCAGCTCCTGTCACCTTCATGCTGGAAGCGACGCTGGAGGTCCGTGGATTACGCCGGGCATGGAGGGCTTTTTGGGGCTTATTAAATTGGTAATGAGGGAATTTGTTTGTGTTTTTTATTTCTAATAAAGGATTTTTTCGGGTGTGTGTGTTTATTTACTGTAACTTACAGATTAATCATGGAGGGAATCTCATAGACGCCTGACATGATTAATCTAGGATTTAGTGGCAGCTATGGGCTGCCATTAACTCCTTATTACCCCGATTTGCCAACGCACCAGGGCAAATCGGGAAGAGCCGGGTACAGTCCCAGAACTGTCGCATATAATGTATGCGGCAATTCTGGGCGGCTGTTGGCTGATATTGTTAGGCTGGGGGGCTCCCCATAACGTGGAGCTCCCCATCCTGAGAATACCAGCCTTCAGCCGTATGGCTTTATCTGGCTGGTATTAAAATTGGGGGGGACCGCACACCATTTTTTTAATTATTTATTTATTTATTTCACTGCACAGTATAGACCCGCCCACCGGCTGCTGTGATTGGGTGCAGTGTGACACCTGTCACTCAGCGTGGGGGCGTGTCTCACTGCAACCAATCATAGGCGCCTGTGGGCGGGGAAAGCAGGGAATACGAGATTGTTTAATGAGCGGCCGGCTTTTTCAAAATAGTAAAAGCCGCCGGAGCAGTGTGACAGCCGTGCAGCGCCGCGCCGGAGATGGGGGAACGGTAAGTATGAGAGAGGGGGGGAAACTGACCGACAGACTGTGAGAGAGGGACAGAGATAGTGACGGACCGACAGAGAGAGAATAGAGACCGAGAGGGAGAGACCGACTGACAGAGAATAGTGATTGACAGACATTGGGAGACATCGCTCGTTTCCAGTGTTTTAGGAAACATGCGAGAAATGTATTTAGAAAATCGCATGTCACTAGGATGGTGTGAATGCCGTCCCGTGACATCCGATTTTTTACACGCTCCCATAGACTTGCATTGGAGAAACTCGCAGTAGAAACTCGCAAAAAAGCAGCATGCTGCAATTTTTTTCTCAGTCCGATTTGGACTGAGAAAAAAATCGCAGATGAGAGCTGAATCATTCAGTAACATGGGTCCGATTCCAATGCGAGATTTTCTCGCATTGCTCTACTGCGAGAAACTCACAAGTTAGAAGCAGCCCTATCTAGAAAGCACCATACACATAGCAGGATTCAGGGCACTGACCAGTTATTTGCAAGCACCATGATTTTTTTTTCTTTTTTCTGTAGTTGATTGATAATGTGGGAAAAACTTAATCTTATTATTATCTTATGAATTGAACTGACAGACGCTTAGTACGAGCTGTAGATACTTAGAATATTGCTTTTAGTTACCTGTAGTTATTGTTACATTATATTACCTTTCATAGTATTGACTTCCTGCTGAGCTGCTGCTTATATGTAGCTACTCAAAGCAGACCTGCAGTGTAAAGCATGGCGGTAGAGCAAAAGCAATTGTATCTGATAAGACAGGATGTGGATTTCATAGCACCTCAGATGTCAGTTGTCACGGTATCTTCACACTTCTGTTGTTTTGCATCCGTTGCCTTGAGGAAATACGGTATCCTGCTAAATATTTTGCAGGATTTCGTTTTTTCCCTATAGACTTGTATTAACGACGGGTTGTGACTGATGGCCTTGTGTTACATCCGCTGCGCAACGGATCAGTTGTGGAGTGACTGACTGTCGGACAGAAGGTACACACAATGTAACGTTTTTTTGAGCGGCAAAAAACGCACTTCGCAGGATTCCGTCACAATCCGTCAACAGCTGTCTATGGTGCTGGATTCCGCCATGCTCTACTGAGCATGCCCAGCATGTTTGACACACCCATTGGGCTGTCCCAAACACAAACAGATCACGACAGATCTGTCAAAAAATGGACACACAACGGATGTGACGGACGCAACGGATCAGTTTTTTCACAGGATTCCTGTGAATGGAATCCTATGAAATAACACATCCGTTGCGTCTGTTAACAGCTAAAAATCGACGGATCCGTCATTCCATCGCAACAACGGACCTGAAGGATTTAAAACAACGAAAGTGTGAAAGTAGCCTTAGCTGGAGTCATTGACCACATGTGTCATAGGGGAGAGAAGCTGCAGTGTAAAGCAAAAGATGAGATTAGATGCAGCAGGAGATAGAAATAAACAGTGACTTCTGGTCTCACTAGTACATAATAGATTGGAAATATTTATCAAAAAAAAACATGAGCGTGAGCCATTATAAGTCCTGTCTTTTTTTTCTCAGTATTTAGGAAAAGAAAACTTCAAGAAACCTGTAGTAAGTGAAAAACAAAAAATCCCCGACCGGAAAACACTGTCATTGCTCGTATGAAGTGAGATGGGATACAATATTCCTATACAATTTCTGCATTAACTCCTCGTGATTTTCAAGATCTCTGCTTGTTGTCATTCATTAGAAAACATCATTGTGTAGATCCAGGGTAAGAAAATCAGACACAGGACACAGGCGGCAGCACTGATAATAATGGACTGGCACAATGGAAAGTCCTATTCAACAACAGCAAGCAGAGATCCTGAGAACATGTGTATTTATATAGTAGAAGAAAGAATCATATTTATATTATGAAACCAAATAAGAATGTTAATCTGAAATGTGCGAATCTATTCTGTAACTGCAATGTAAGGATCTGGAGGGATGGATATACAGTGCCTACAAGTAGTATTCAACCCCCTGCAGATTTCGCAGGTTTACACATTCGGAATAACTTGGCATTGTGACATTTGGACTGTAGATCAGTCTGGAAGTGTGAAATGCAGCAAAAAAGAATGTTATTTCTTTTTTTATTTTTTAAATTGTGAAAAGTTTTTTCAGAGGGTCATTTATTATTCAACCCCTCAATCCACCAGAATTCTGTTTGGTTCCCCTAAAGTATTAAGAAGTATTTCAGGCACAAAGAACAATGAGCTTCACATGTTTGGATTAATTATCTTTTTCCAGCCTTTTCTGACTAATTAAGACCCTCCCCAAACTTGTGAACAGCACTCACACATGGTCAACATGGGAAAGACAAAGGAGCATTCCAAGGCCATCAGAGACAAGATCGTGGAGGGTCACAAGGCTGGAAAGGGGTACAAAACCCTTTCCAAGGAGTTGGGCCTACCTGTCTCCACTGTTGGGAGCATCATCCGGAAGTGGAAGGCTTATGGAACTACTGTTAGCCTTCCACGGCCTGGACAGCCTTTGAAAGTTTCCACCCGTGCCGAGGCCAGGCTTGTCCGAAGAGTCAAGGCTAACCCAAGGACAACAAGGAAGGAGCTCCGGGAAGATCTCATGGCAGTGCGGACATTGGTTTCAGTCAATACCATAAGTAACGTACTCCACCGCAATGGTCTCCGTTCCAGACGAGCCCGTAAGGTACCTTTACTTTCAAAGCGTCATGTCAAGGCTCGTCTACAGTTTGCTCATGATCACTTGGAGGACTCTGAGACAGACTGGTTCAAGGTTCTCTGGTCTGATGAGACCAAGGTCGAGATCTTTTGTGCCAACCACACACGTGACGTTTGGAGACTGGATGGCACTGCATACGACCCCACGAATACCATCCCTACAGTCAAGCATGGTGGTGGCAGCATCATGCTGTGGGGCTGTTTCTCAGCCAAGGGGCCTGGCCATCTGGTCCGCATCCATGGGAAGATGGATAGCACGGCCTACCTGGAGATTTTGGCCAAGAACCTCCGCTCCTCCATCAAGGATCTTAAGATGGGTTGTCATTTCATCTTCCAACAAGACAACGACCCAAAGCACACAGCCAAGAAAACCAAGGCCTGGTTCAAGAGGGAAGAAATCAAGGTGTTGCAGTGGCCTAGTCAGTTTCCTGACCTTAACCCAATTGAAAACTTGTGGAAGGAGCTCAAGATTAAAGTCCACATGAGACACCCAAAGAACCTAGATAACTTGGAGAAAATCTGCATGGAGGAGTGGGCCAAGATAACTCCAGAGACCTGTGCCGGCCTGATCAGGTCTTATAAAAGACGATTATTAGCTGTAATTGCAAACAAGGGTTATTCCACAAAATATTAAACCTAGGGGTTGAATAATAATTGACCCACACTTTTATGTTGAAAATTTATTAAAATTTAACTGAGCAACATAATTTGTTGGTTTGCAAGATTTATGCATCTGTTAATAAATCCTGCTCTTGTTTGAAGTTTGCATCTTATCAAACCTGCTAAATCTGCAGGGGGTTGAAGACTACTTGTAGGCACTGTAAATCTGCAGGGGGTTGAATACTACTTGTAGGCACTGTATAAAGAGATGATAGATAGAGGGATAGATAGATAAAGGGATAGATGGATAATAGTTAGATAGATAATAGATAATAGATAGATAATAGTTAGATAGATAATAGATAGATAGATAATAGATAGATAATAGATAGGTAATAGATAGATAATAGATAGATAGATAATAGATAATAAATAGATAGATAATAGATAATAAATAGATAGATAATAGATAATAGATAGATAATAGATAGATAATAGATATAGATATATAATAGATAGATAATAGATAATAGATAGGTAATAGATAGATAATAGATAGATAATAGATAGATAATAGATAGATAGATAGATGAAGAGATGGATAGATAGATAATAGATGGATGATATTTAGTGTGGATGGCTGGACATGTAGAGCTATTGTCCTTTCTCTCCTCTTTCAGCCGCCGGCTCCTGATGATCTGTGTGTGATTTGCTTCACTAGTGGAACTACAGGTAATCCGCTACATTGTATATTTTGGTTTCTGCCTCTTTATTGCTTCATTTCTTTCCTTGTGTCTCAGTGAAACCAGCAGAAATACAGTGACAGATACCGGTGCTGATCCGGAGGGGACGGGTACTCTCACCCCATGGGAGTGACTGTGTTTGTTTTTCTTCACGTTGCTACATTGTTTTGTATAAAAGTTTACGTGAATGAGCCCCAAATTATCCGCTCCCTTCTTATGGTATCTCCCCTCCACCAGGTGACCCCAAAGGGGCGATGCTCACCCACAAGAATGTTGTCGCTGATGTCAGCAGTTTCCTTAAAGCCACAGAAGTAAGTTTCCTATTCCTAGTGGGAACAGAGGTGTGCGCGGAGCGTGCGCCGGGGAGCGAGCCACATTCACTGCACGAGTGATGATCCTTTATCCTCAGTCCTATGTTGCTGTACAAAATTACAACAGTTTTTGGAGCATAAATTATGATGCATTCGCTGTTATTACCTCTTCTGGATAAAATCTGCAAACGTTATAACAAACTGTAACATTTAAAACCGTTTTACATCAGAAAATGTTTTAAAAAAACTACATGAATAATCTGAGCAAAAGTGTTTATTTTGGTTTATCTGTTAATCTACTGTATCTATCCATCTATTATTTATTATCTATCCAATATTTATCTATTATCTATACATCTATTATCTATACATCTAATATGTATCTATCCATCTTGTATTTATCTATTATCTGTTATCTATCTAATCTGTTATCTATTATTAATCTATCTCTCTCTATGTATCTGGGAAGCTTGATGACAGCCAGTATTGCCACCTCTGTTGCCTGCATGCGGGATGTCACCCAGCTTTCCCATATTCCTGAACAGCAGGATTACATAGCAGTGGCGAGAGGTTAGATGTTTCTTTTTCCTAGCCCCGTGCCCTTCTGTTGTGTTCCCTTTCCCCCTTTTCACGCACCCTTCCCTTTGTCGCACTGTACAGAGCACCTTCGCCCCACTGACCTCGGACATTGAAATATCTTATCTGCCGATGGCGCACATGTTTGAGCGGGTGGTTCAGGTGAGGACTCTGCTCGCTGCCAGGGCTCAATGTGTAACCTGTGGCCACCGAAAATTCACACCCATAGCTTCCCACTATACAGGCCACATATACATACAGTACACAGTATATAGTGATATAGGCGCTGCTGACGGGGGGCAAAAATGAAGAGCTGCATGCTGGACCCTGCAGGGGGTAATGTGTGAGCAGTGAGCGAGGCCACAAGGGATTCTTTTTGATCCTTTGATGCTTACTCTGAGTCTGGTCAGGTGTCACTATATTGGATAAACTGGTTGTCTAGGTATTTGGAGCAACATCCCTGGTGGTCAAGAGGTTTGTAATAATATCCCTGACAGTCTAGGGGTTAATAATATTACCCCAAATGGTCTAGGAATTAGTAGTAATGTTTCTGTCAGTCTATGAATTTGTAATATTAACCCTGATAGTCTAAGTGTTAGCAATAATATCTCTGATGGTCTAAAAGTTAGTAATATTATCCCTGGTGGTCTATGGATTAGTAATAATATCCCTAATGGTATAGGAAGTAGTAATAAGATTTCTGTCAATCTAGGAGTTTGTAATGTTAACCCTGATAGTCTAGGTGTTAGTAATATTATCCCTGATGGTCTAGGAGTTAGTAATTTTACTTTTGGTGGTCTAGGAGTTTGTAATGATATCATTGGTGGTCTAGGAGATAGAAATCATGTCTATAGTTATCTAGGTGATAGTGATAAGATCCCTGGTGGTCTTGGAGTTAGTAATGCTCCTGATGGTTTAGGAGTTAATAATATAATAGGAGTCAGTTATTGATATCATTGCTGGTTGCAAGTTTCATATTGATAATTGCAATATGTCCCTGGTGGTCTTGGAGTTAGTAATAATGCTCCTGATAGTTTAGGAGTTATTGATATCATTGCTGGTTAGAAGTATTAGTATTGATTATAATTTCAGTATGTCCCTGGTGGTCTTGTAGTTAGTAATAATGCTCCTGATGGTTTAGGAGTAGTGATGAGCGAGTATACTTGTCACTACTCGGTACTCGCACGAGTATCACTGTACTCGGGCTACTCGGCGGGTACCGAGTAATTTCGCGATGCTCGTGCTGTACTCGTGGTCTTCATCCCTGCATGTTGGCGCTCTTTTGAGAGCCAGCCCTCATGCAGGGATTGGCTGGCAGACCACTGCAATGCCACAGCCCTGTTAGTTGCGGAATTGCAGTGATTGGCCGGCCTGCACAGCGTGACCGAGCCTTTATACCGGCCGGCGCGCTATGCTCTGCACACAGCCATCTCATATTCCCTGCTTTCCCCGCCCACAGGCGCCTATGATTGGTTGCAGTGAGACACGCCCCCACGATGAGTGACAGGTGTCTCACTGCACCCAATCACAGCAGCCGGTGGGCGTGTCTATACTATGCAGTAAAATAAATAAATAAATAATTTTAAAAAACCGGCGTGCGGTCCCCCCAATTTTAATACCAGCCAGATAAAGCCATACGGCTGAAGGCTGGTATTCTCAGGATGGGGAGCCCCACGTTATGGGGAGCCCCCCAGCCTAACAATATCAGTCAGCAGCCGCCCAGAATTGCCGCATACATTATATGCGACAGTTCTGGGGCTGTACCCGGCTCTTCCCGATTTACCCTAGTGCGTTGGCAAATCGGGGTAATAAGGAGTTAATGGCAGCCCATAGCTGCCAATAAGTCCTAGATTAATCATGTCAGGCGTCTCCCCGAGATTCCTTCCATGATTAATCTGTAAATTACAATAAATAAACACACACACCCGAAAAATCCTTTATTAGAAATAAAAAACAATAACAAAGTCCCTCATAACCAATTTATTAACCCCGACAAAGCCCTCCATGTCCGGCGTAATCCACGGACCTCCAGCGTCGCGTCCAGCTCTGCTGCATGGAGGTGACAGGAGCTGCAGAAGACACCGCCGCTCCTGTCAGCTTCACACAGCAACTGAGGTGAGTAGCGCGATCAGCTGCTGTCAGTCAGGTAACTCACAGCCACCGCTGGATCCAGCGGTGGCCGCGATTAACCTCAGTGACAGCTCAGCTGATCGCTATACTCACCTCAGTTGCTGCGTGGAGCTGACCGGAGCGGCGGTGAGTAGCGCGATCAGCTGAGCTGTCACTGAGGTTACTCGCGGCCACCGCTGCATCCACCGTTGGATCCAGGTAACCTCAGTGACAGCTCAGCTGATCGCGCTACTCACCGCCGCTCCGGTCAGCTCCACGCAGCAACTGAGGTGAGTATAGCGATCAGCTGCTGTCACTGAGGTTAATCGCGGCCACCGCTGGATCCAGCGGTGGCCGCGAGTTACCTGACTGACAGCAGCTGATCGCGCTACTCACCTCAGTTGCTGTGTGAAGCTGACAGGAGCGGCGGTGTATTCTGCAGCTCCTGTCACCTTCATGCAGCACAGCTGGATACGACGCTGGAGGACTGTGGATTACGCCGGACATGGAGGGTTTGTCGGGGTTAATAAATTGGTGATGAGGGACTTTGTTAGTGTTTTTTATTTCTAATAAAGGATTTGTTCGGGTGTGTGTGTTTTAACTGTAATTTACAGATTAATCAAGGAAGGAATCTCGGGGAGACGCCTGACATGATTAATCTAGGACTTATTGGCAGCTATGGGCTGCCATTAACTCCTTATTACCCCGATTTGACAACGCACCAGGGCAAATCGGGAAGAGCCGGGTACAGTCCCAGAACTGTCGCATCTAATGTATGCGGCAATTCTGGGCGGCTGCTGACTGATATTGTTAGGCTGGGGGGCTCCCCATAACGTGGAGCTCCCCATCCTGAGAATACCAGCCTTCAGCCGAATGGCTTTATCTGGCTGGTATTAAAATTGGGGGGACCGCACGCCATTTTTTTAATTATTTACTTATTTATTTCACTGCACAGTATAGACACGCCCACCGGCTGCTGTGATTGGGTGCAGTGAGACACCTGTCACTCAGCGTGGGGGCGTGTCTCACTGCAACCAATCATAGGCGCCGAAAAGCAGGAAAGCAGGGAATACAAGATTGTTTAATGAGTGGCCGGCTTTTTCAAAAGAGGAAAAGCCGCCGGAGTTTAGTGAACAGCTGTGCAGCGCCGCGCCGGAGATCGGGGAACGGTAAGCATGAGAGAGGGGGGAGAATGACCGACAGACTGTGAGAGGGGGACAGACAAGACAGAGAGAGACCGACAGAGCGAGACCGACCGACGGGATATAGAATGAAAAAAAAAATGACCGACATCGCTAGTAAAAAGCACAAAACGTGCGTTTTGGACATCGGAGTGCCACACAATGTTTTACGTAAAATATTTCATGTAATAATCTCAAAAAGTACCATACACCAGCTCTATCTCACTATTGGGTATGTGCCCTTAACATTTCCGCCATGAAAATTCATTTTGGTGTCATTTTGGAAGGTTTTCTGGTGAGTCCGTAAAAATGGCGTAAAACTCGGACAAAATTGTTCACAGCTGTGACTTTTGAGTGATAAATGCTTCAAGGGGTCTTCCCCATGCTGTTGCCATGTCATTTGAGCACTCTTCTGAGACTTTTGTGACATTTTTAGGGTTTCTACATGCTGCCGGGGGTCATTTCAGAAAAATACTCGGGTCTCCCATAGGATAACATTGGGCTCGGTGCTCGGGCCGAGTACACGAGTATCTTGGGATGCTCAGCCCGAGCCTCGAGCACCCGAGCTTTTTGGTACTGGCGCATCACTATTTAGGAGTTATTGAAATCATTGCTGGTATATGTTTCATATTGATAATTCCAGTATGTCCCTGGTGGTCTTGGAGTTAGTAATAATGCTCCTGATGGTTTAGGAGTTATTGAAATCATTGTTGGTATATGTTTCATATTGATAATTGCAGTATGTCCCTGGTGGTCCTGTACTTTACAATATGAGAAGTATCTGATTTCATCTTGTCTTTTCTTATGATCTTCACATTATCGGGGTTTCTCCTGACAGACCGTGGTCTTCTGCTCCGGTGCCAAGGTGGGCTTCTTTCAGGGCGATATCCGGCTACTGACTGATGACATGAAAACACTGAGGCCGACGGTTTTCCCCACAGTCCCCAGACTGCTGAACCGCATTTATGACAAGGTACCAGCAGGGGGCGACCTCTCATGGATTGGTGTTAATGTCTGATGTTGGAATAAATGAAACATTATTTCCCCCCCAGATACAAAGCGGGGCCCAGACTCCGAGCAAAAAGTTCCTGCTAGACTTGGCTATAACTTGTAAGTTTGCCGAAGTTAAGAAGGGAATTATCCGGAACGACAGCGTCTGGGATAAACTAATATTCAAGAAGGTTCAGGTGAGAGAAAATACTGAAGAATCCTAAGAAAGCCTAGAACGCAGAATGTATCATTCGTCAGGAGCTCATCTTTAGTGATATAGTAATTTTATAGCTTGGTGATCCATTGGATGTCCATGCTCCTCCAATGAATAAGTAATATCCCTGGTGGTCTAGTGGTACAGTAATTCCATTTCTGGTGCTTCACTAAATACGTCTGTGGTCTTCCAGTGGTTCTAATGTCTGTGATCATCCAGTGGTCAGTAGAGGCGTGCTCAGTGATCTAATACCTGAGTACTAACCCCCTGTTGGTCAGGCGGTTCATTAAGTACATTTTTATTGGTCCAGTGGTTCTGATTGTTTTTGTGGTCATCCAGTGCTTCAGTAATAATGATTCTGCTGGCCTTGTGGCTCATTAAATTATGTCTGCTAAAGTAGGGGATCAGTAACTTTTTTTTAAAGTCTCTTATTAAACAGTTTTCAATGGAGGCATGAACGTCTTTTCCCCGTATGATGCTAACCAATTCTAAGCAGGCAACAACACAGAAGAAAAAGGACACACTGACACCATAGCTCAGATACAGCTCTGAGCTCCTGGCCTAACCTCCTGCATGATTAGAAAGCATGAGCTCCTGGCCTAACCTCCTGCATAATTAGAAAGCATGAGCTCCTGGCCTAACCTCCTGCATGATTAGAAGCATAAGCTCCTGGTCTAACCTCATGCATGATTAGAAAGCATGAGCTCCTGGTCTAACGTTATGCATGATTAGGAAGCATGAGCTCCTGGTCTAACCTCCTGCAAGATTAGAAAGCATAAGCTCCTGGTCTAACCTCCTGCATGATTAAAAAGCATGAGCTCCTGGTCTAACCTCCTGCATGATTAGAAAGCATGAGCTCCTGGTCTAACCTCCTGCATGATTAGAAAGCATGAACTCCTGGTCTAACGTTATGCATGATTAGAAAGCATGAGCTCCTGGTCTAACCTCCTGCAAGATTAGAAAGCATAAGCTCTTGGTCTAACCTCCTGTATGATTAAAAAGCATAAGCTCCTGGTCTAACCTCCTGCATGATTAGAAAGCATGAGCTCCTGGTCTAACCTCCTGCATGATTAGAAAGCATGAACTCCTGGTCTAACCTCCTGCATGATTAAAAAGCATAAGCTCCTGGTCTAACCTCCTGCATGATTAGAAAGCATGAGCTCCTGGTCTAACCTCCTGCATGATTAGAAAGCATGAGCTCCTGGTCTAACCTCCTGCATGATTAGAAAGCATGAGCTACTGGTCTAACCTCCTGCAAGATTAGAAAACATGAACTCCTGGTCTAACCTCCTGCATGATTAGAAAACATGAGCTCCTGGTCTAACCTCCTGTATGATTAAAAAGCATAAGCTCCTGATCTAACCTCCTGCATGATTAGAAAGCATGAGCTACTGGTCTAACGTTCTGCATGATTAGAAAGCATGAGCTCCTGGTCTAACCTCCTGCAAGATTAGAAAGCATAAGCTCCTGGTCTAACCTCCTGTATGATTAAAAAGCATAAGCTCCTGGTCTAACCTCCTGCATGATTAGAAAGCATGAGCTCCTGGTCTAACCTCCTGCATGATTAGAAAGCATGAACTCCTGGTCTAACCTCCTGTATGATTAGAAAGCATGAGCTCCTGGTCTAACCTCCTGCATGATTATAAAGCATGAACTCCTGGTCTAACCTCCTGTATGATTAAAAAGCATGAACTCCTGGTCTAACCTCCTGCATGATTAGAAAGCATGAGCTCCTGGCCTAACCTCCTGCATGATTAGAAAGCATGAGCTCCTGGTCTAACCTCATGCATGATTAGAAAGCATAAGCTCCTGGTCTAACCTCATGCATGATTAGAAAGCATAAGCTCCTGGTCTAACCTTATTCATGATTAGAAAGTGTGAGCTCCTGGTCTAACCTCCTGCATGATTAGAAAACATGAGCTCCTGGTCTAACTTTCTGCATGATTAGAAAGCATAAACTCCTGGTCTAACTTCCTGCAAGATTAGAAAGCATGAGCTCCTGGTCTAACCTCCTGCAAGATTAGAAAACATGAGCTCCTGGTCTAACCTCCTGCATGATTAGAAAGCATGAACTCCTGGTCTAACCTCCTGCATGATTAGAAAGCATGAGCTCCTGGCCTAACCTCCTGCATGATTAGGAAGCATGAGCTCCTGGCCTAACCTCCTGCATGATTAGAAAGCATGAGCTACTGGCCTAACCTCCTGCATGATTAGAAAGCATGAACTTCTGCATGATTAGAAAGCATGAGTTCCTGGTCTAACCTCCTGTATGATTAAAAAGCATAAGCTCCTGATCTAACCTCCTGCATGATTAGAAAGCATGAGCTCCTAGTCTAACTTTCTGCATGATTAAAAAGCATGAACTCTTGGTCTAACCTCCTGCAAGATTAGAAAACATGAGCTCCTGGTCTAACCTCCTGCATGATTAGAAAGCATGAACTCCTGGTCTAACGTCCTGTATGATTAAAAAGCATAAGCTCCTGGTCTAACCTCCTGCATGATTAGAAAGCATGAGCTCCTGGTCTAACCTTAGGCATGATTAGAAAGCATGAGCTCCTGGTCTAACCTCCTGCATTATTAGAAAACATGAGCTCCTGGTCTAACCTCCTGCATGATTAGAAAGCATGAGCTCCTGGCCTAACCTCCTGCATGATTAGAAAGCATGAGCTACTGGTCTAGGTCTAACCTCCTGCATGATTAGAAAGCATGAACTCCTGGTCTAACTTCCTGCAAGATTAGAAAGCATGAGCTCCTGGTCTAACCTCCTGCAAGATTAGAAAACAGGAGCTCCTAGTCTAACCTCCTGCATGATTAGAAATCATGAGCCTCTGGGCTAACTTTCTGCATGATTAGAAAGCATGAGATCCTGGTCTAACCTTCTGCATGATTAGAAAGCATGAACTCCTGGTCTAACCTCCTGCATGATTAGAAAGCATGAACTCCTGGTCTAACCTCCTGCATGATTAGAAAGCATGAACTCCTGGTCTAACCTCCTGCATGATTAGAAAGCATAAGCTCCTGGTCTAACCTCCTGCATGATTAGAAAGCATGAGCTCCAGGTCTAACCTCCTGCATGATTAGAAAGCATGAGCTCCAGGTCTAACCTCCTACATGATTAGAAAACATGAGCTCCTGGTCTAACCTCCTACATAATTAGAAAGCATAGATGATGTTCAGATAAGGTTCACATAGTCAGTCTGGGCGAAGAGACAGCACAGCTGAGGTTAGCTGTGTCACATGACAAACCCTTCTATTAGCTCTCCTCTCATAGCACAGTCAGCTCTGCTGTGTCATCCAGTGTTTAGTACTAGCAGGTCTGGTGGTCAAGATTTTCAGTACTTATCTCCTTATTGGTTCTGTGGTGATGATTGATAGTCCAAGGTATCAAAAATAACATCCTGATCCAGAAAGAACATTCCGGGTGGTCTAGTGGTACAGTTACAACATTCCTAGAGGCTAAAGGATCAGAAATAACACCTTGGGGGTTTTGGTAGCTTTTCTAGTGATTTCAAAATTCAGTGCACCTGTAATAATCATATTGGTAACATGTTTCTTTGTTTGATCTTTTACCTAATTGTTTACTTTATCACTTTCTGCCCAGGAAACAATGGGTGGACGTGTCCGGGTGATGGTAACAGGGGCAGCCCCCATATCTGAGAATGTCCTGTCCTTCCTGAGAGCCGCCCTGGGGAGTCAGGTAAAGTATTATGTTCAATCACTGCACAATGATGCTTAAAGGGAACCAATCATCAGGATTTTCGTGTATAAGCTGCAGCCAGTGCAGTACTGGCACTATCATGCACAGTGTGTACATACCATCAGGGGGCAGCTCGGGTGTTTAGGCAGTGAAATTCATCTTTATAAAGTTTGAAATTTCGTGCACTTTTTGATTGACGTGTGCACCTCTCTGTTAATGTCCGGGCGGGTTATGCAGGAGTTCCCCGCCCCCCCACCAGCCTGTTCCTCCCTCTCTCCTGATGTCCGGGTGGGTTATGCACGTGTTCCCCGCCCCCCCCCCCCGCGCCGCCTGTTCCTCCCTCCCTCCCTCTGGCTGTATGTAAATATCTAAATCTTCAGAAACATGGCGCCGGAGTGGGCCTCTGCGCACAGCGCTTATCTCCGGCGCCATGTTTCTGAAGCCCGCATCACACAGCTTGGTGTTAGAGGGCGGCGCATGCGCCCTCGCTCCTTCAGATCCCGTTGTGACCGCAGGAGCGAGCGCGATCACAACAGGACTGCAGAACAGCTGATCGGAGGACGCGATTACCTGCTGCTCCTGTATCGTGCCGCCCCAGGACACCGGGCCAACACACCAGCCGGTGTGACATCGCTGTGGCGCCGCCCTCTCAGACACCAAGTTGTGTAATGCGGGGGCTTCAGAAACATGGCGCCGGAGATAAGCGCTGTGCGCAGAGGCCCACTCCGGCGCCATGTTTCTGAAGATTAGATATTTACATACAGCCGGAGGGAGGAACAGGCAGCGTGGGGGGGGGGCGGGGAACACGTGCATAACCAGCCCGGAGGGAGGGAGGAACAGGCTGGTGGGGGGGCGGGGAACTCCTGCATAACCCGCCCGGACATTAACAGAGAGGTGCACACGTCAATCAAAAAGTGCACGAAATTTCAAACTTTATAAAGTTGTATTTCACTGCCTAAACACCCGAGCTGCACCCTGATGGTATGTACACACTGTGCCTGATAGTGCCAGTACTGCACTGGCTGCAGCTTATACACGAAAATCCTGATGTTTGGTTCCCTTTAAAGGGGAAGTCCAGAATACCGCATTACAGTATTGTGCCATCCGGTAATAGTGAAGCATTTGATGGAGTTCACCTTTAATTATACTTGTGTGTCAGGGAAGGAACTTTCACCTTCCGATGGCAGAGTCCAGATTCTCTTCTTCCTGCCCTAAAGTAGGCGTGTCTTGTTAGAAGTGGGTGTGGTCTTAAAGGAACATAATAATGACTAATTTTCCCAGTACTTGTGCAATTATTGATTTTCCGTATTACAATGACTTTTTCTGATTTTAGATTTTTGAGGCGTTCGGTCAGACGGAATGTGGAGCTGGCTGCTCATTCACCACCCCCGGAGACTGGACGGCAGGTGAGACGCTAAAGCGAGGACGTCTGACAAGTGATTATCGGCATAGGGCGCGTGACAGCGAATATGGCTGCCGTCATATCGCCGCCGATTCTGTAGGGGCCGTCGTGGCCTCTGTAGGGGCCACCGTGGCCTCTGTAGGGGCCGTCCTGGCCTCTGTAGGGGCCGTCGTGGCCTCTGTAAGGGCCGTCGTGGCCTCTGTAGGGGCCGTCGTGGCTTCTGTAGGGGCCGTCGTGGCTTCTGTAGGGGCCGCCGTGGCCTCTGTAGGGGCCGCCGTGGCCTCTGTAGGGGCCGCCGTGGCCTCTGTAGGGGCCGTCGTGGCTTCTGTAGGGGCCGCCGTGGCTTCTGTAGGGGCCGCCGTGGCCTCTGTAGGAGCCGTCGTGGCCTCTGTAGGAGCCGTCGTGGCCTCTGTAGGAGCAGTCGTGGCCTCTGTAGGAGCCGTCGTGGCTTCCGTAGGGGCTGTTGGCCAAACACCATATGTTACATTGTAGCAGCTTTAATAGTCAGGGCTCGGAGATAATATGTCCGACATGTCGGTTGTCACTCAGCTTTAATGCAGATATAACAAGCGGTTAGATAAGACTGGGGTGCGGGTTGTACTGCGCATCAGTATATGTAGGTGACCACCATCTCTTCCAGGACACGTGGGGGCCCCACTGCCGTGTAACCTGCTGAAGGTCGTGGATGTGGCGGATATGAACTATTACTCATCCAATGGCGAGGGAGAGGTGAGAACGATGTCTGCTGGATACAGGACACAGCACAATATCTACTATTCTCTTATTCTCTGTTATCAGCCATTACTGGGAGGAGGTGACTGCAGGACAGGTGACTACAATCTATTACCCCCTGTTATCAGCCATTACTGGGGGAGGAGACTGTAGGACAGATGACTAAAATCTATTACTCCCTGTTATCAGCCATTACTGGGGAGCAGAGTGTAGGACATGTAACTACAATCTATTACCCCCTGTTATCAGCCATTACTGGGGGAGGAGACTGTAGGACAGGTGAGTACGATCTATTACTCTCTGTTATCTGCCATTACTGGGGGAGCAGACTAGGACAGGAATATCCTGTAGTTTCCTTTGTCAACTGCTTTAGACTGGGGAAAAGTGATTATAATCTATTTCTCTCTGTTATCAGCCAATTCATGATCTCTTTATTTTTATGCTCTTAGGTTTGCATTAAAGGCGCTAATGTCTTTAAAGGATACCTTAAAGACCCAGAGAAGACAGCAGAAGCCATTGATGAGGAAGGATGGCTGCACACGGGGGATATCGGGAAGTGGCTTCCGGTAAGTATAGAGGGGGCTTGCGGTAATATGGCCCCCAATTATCACGTTATTGATAGGGGTGCTATCCTCTTATAGAGCGGGAAGGGGGGGGGTGTTCGTTTTTGGCTGCTCCCCCCACAGCTGGGACAGAGGGAAGATACACGAGAGAACACATTGTATCGGTGTCGGCAGTTTTCTTGTTACTGTACGGCCACATTGAGTTCTACGGTTCTAGTAAAGTGGGTGGACGTTACAGCAGCAGCGGTGCCTGTATTCTCACAGTGCAGAGGTGACGGGCACTGGACCACCCCTTTAAGAGCAGCAATTGCCCTTTAAATACAGAGGAGGTGAATGTTGCAGCTCGGGGTCAGCGGTGACATAACCTGCCCCATAGAGAGGGGTCACCCGCCCTCACTTTTGGGATTAATGAGGGACAGATAGGCTGCTCATGGCTCGCAGTGATTCTCTGCCCCCCAGGGCCGTTGTGCTGCCCTCCTGCGGGGCTGGAGATTACCTGCATATGGCGCCGTCTTAGGACCGATCCTCAGAGAGAAGCCGTCGTATTGAGGGCAGTTCAGAGAAACTCGTCCAGACGCCTCCAGATCTGCGGCTCCGTTACAGGAAAAATCAAACATTTTGGAGTCTGGTGATAGAATCGACCCCGACCAGAAATCAATCATCAGAGCGAGCGACAAACACACAGGGATTTCCAGGAAAACCCCAGAAAGTGCCTGTGACCCGAATACTGCACCATGGGGGTCTGCAGCCCAGAGCGAGCGGAGCGAGGGTCCTGTCACCGGGATATTCCTGCCAAACATACGAGAATCCCCCCCGATCCCAGAAAACCAGCGCACCTGTCTGACGTCACTGCTGCCCCCAGTGTTCATTGTTAGAAGGAACAGCGCACTTTACAGCCTGCTGCAATGAAGGGGAACCAACCAGCAGGATATTATCTGAGGCGCAGGCAGTGCCATACAGGCGATAAGAGGCTGATCGCAGGCAGTGCCATACAGGCGGTAAGATGCCGATCGCAGGCAGTGCCATACAGGCGGTAAGAGGCTGATCGCAGGCAGTGCCATACAGGCGGTAAGATGCCGATCGCAGGCAGTGCCATACAGGCGGTAAGAGGCTGATCGCAGGCAGTGCCATACAGGCGATAAGAGGCTGATCACAGGCAGTGCCATACAGGCGGTAAGATGCCGATCGCAGGCAGTGCCATACAGGCGGTAAGAGGCTGATCGCAGGCAGTGCCATACAGGCAGTAGATGCTGATCGCAGGCAGTGCCATACAGGCGGTAAGAGGCTGATCGCAGGCAGTGCCATACAGGCGGTAAGAGGCTGATCGCAGGCAGTGCCATACAGGCAGTAGATGCTGATCGCAGGCAGTGCCATACAGGCGGTAAGAGGCTGATCGCAGGCAGTGCCATACAGGCAGTAGATGCTGATCGCAGGCAGTGCCATACAGGCGGTAAGAGGCTGA
This sequence comes from Anomaloglossus baeobatrachus, assembly GCF_048569485.1. NCBI lineage: Eukaryota > Metazoa > Chordata > Amphibia > Anura > Aromobatidae > Anomaloglossus > Anomaloglossus baeobatrachus. The sequence goes on along the minus strand of NC_134357.1, from coordinate 10,187,148 downwards.
TCGCAGGCAGTGCCATACAGGCGGTAAGAGGCTGATCGCAGGCAGTGCCATACAGGCAGTAGATGCTGATCGCAGGCAGTGCCATACAGGCAGGAAGATGCCGATTGCAGGCAGTGCCATAAGGCAGGAAGATGCCGATCGCAGGCAGTGCCATACAGGCAGTAAGATGCTGATCGCAGGCAGTGCCATACAGGCAGAAAGAGGCTGATCACAGGCAGTGCCATACAGGCAGTAAGATGCTGATCGCAGGCAGTGCCATACAGGCAATAAGATGCTGATCGCAGGCAGTGCCATACAGGCAATAAGATGCTGATCGCAGGCAGTGCCATACAGGCGGTAAGATGCCAATCGCAGGCAGTGCCATACAGGCAGTAGATGCTGATCGCAGGCAGTGCCATACAGGCAGTAGATGCTGATCGCAGGCAGTGCCATACAGGCAGTAAGAGGCTGATCGCAGGCAGTGCCATACAAGCAGGAAGATGCTGATCGCAGGCAGTGCCATACAGGCAGTAAGATGCCGATCGCAGGCAGTGCCATACAAGCAGGAAGATGCTGATCGCAGGCAGTGCCATACAAGCAGTAAGAGGCTGATCGCAGGCAGTGCCATACAAGCAGTAAGAGGCTGATCGCAGGCAGTGCCATACAAGCAGTAAGAGGCTGATCGCAGGCAGTGCCATACAAGCAGTAAGAGGCTGATCGTAGGCAGAGCCATACAGGCAGTAATATGCTGATCGCAGGCAGTGCCATACAGGCAGTAAGAGGGTGATCGCAGGCAGTGCCATACAGGCAGGAAGAGGCTGATCCCAGGCAGTGCCATACAGGCAGTAAGAGGCTGATCCCAGGCAGAGCCATACTGGCAATAAGAGGCTGATCACAGGCAGTGCCATACAGGCAGTAAGAGGCTGATCGCAGGCAGTGCCATACAGGCAGTAAGAGGCTGATCGCAGGCAGTGCCATACAGGCAGTAAGAGGCTGATCGCAGGCAGTGCCATACAGGCAGTAAGAGGCTGATCGCAGGCAGTACCATACAGGCAGTAAGAGGCTGATCGCAGGCAGTGCCATACAGGCAGTAAGATGCTGATCGCAGGCATACCTGTCGTAGAAAGATTGGATGCTTGATTGCTGAAATATCTGTAATGAAAGCTGCAGAAATGCAATGCACTTTGATTGACAGGTGCAACAGGGGCGGGTCTGTGTAGGTCGGGTCCTCTGTGTTTATTCCTCCTCCTGCTCGTTGTATTGCACATGAGCAGCAGCAATGGTGGAAAAGGGGACATGTAATACAAGACATAGCAGCTAGTCACATATATGTAAGTACAATCTGCATAATCACTGCCCCCCCAGTGCATTCACCATCACTGCTGAGAGGTGGGAGGGAGTATGGGGGGGCGGGGGAATGGGGGGGGGGGCAGTGCACATTCAGATTCACTATCACTGCTGAGAGGTGGGAGGGAGTATGAAGGGGGGGGGCAGTGCACATTCAGATTCACTATCACTGCTGAGAGGTGGGAGGGAGTATGGGGGGGGGGGGAATGGGGGGGGGGGGCAGTGCACATTCAGATTCACTATCACTGATGCCGGCACTGCCGGGTGCGAGGGGGGAGCAGGGAATATGCAGATCGTATTTACATATACTTGACTAGCTACTATGTCACGCTGAATTCAGCTATAAAAGCTACTGCTCCTGAAAGGTCTACTTATCCCTGTATAAAGAGAACCTGAATATTGTACTGCAAAATCACCCGATTCCCTTTACTGCTTTTGAAGAGGATCATAAGCCTAAATGCTCTCAGAAATTAAGAATGTGGTAGTGGATTCAATATAATATGTCTCCTCCCCATAATATGTCTCCTCCCCATAATCCTATAGAATGTAAGCCCGCAAGGGTAGGGCCCTCTTCCCTCTGTACTAGTCTGTCTACTGTAACTTGTATACGTATTTTGTATGTAACCCCCTTCTCATGTACAGCACCATGGAATTAATGGTGCTCTATAAATAAATAATAATAATAATAATAATAATAATAATATAAGACTGCAGCTCTGGAGGTGACTGGAGGATAAGACACAATATAACAGCAGACTAGTGAGTGCAGCTCTGGAGGTGACTGGAGGATAAGACATTATGTAACAGCAGAATAGTGACCGCAGCTCTGGAGCAGATTGGAGAATAAGACATGATGTAACAGCAGAATAGTGACTGCAGCTCTGGAGGTGACTGGAGGATAAGACACGATATAACAGCAGAATAGTGACTGCAGCTCTGGAGGTGACTGGAGGATAATACATGATGTAACAGCAGAATAGTGACTGCAGCTCTGGAGGTGACTGGAGGATAAGACATAATGTAACAGCAGAATAGTGACTGCAGCTCTGGAGGTGACTGGAGGATAAGACACGATATAACAGCAGAATAGTGACTGCAGCTCTGGAGGTGACTGGAGGATAAAACATGATGTAACAGCAGAATAGTGACTGCAGCTCTGGAGGTGACTGGAGGATAAGACACGATATAACAGCAGAACAGTGACTGCAGCTCTGGAGGTGACTGGAGGATAAGACAATGTTGCAGCAGAATAGTGATTGTAGTTATGGAGGTGACTGGAGGATAAGACATGATTTAAGAGCAGAATATTAACTGCAGCTCTGGAGGTGACTGGGGGATAAGACATGATGTAACAGCAGAACAGTGACTGTAGCTCTGGAGGATAAGACACGATATAATAGCAGAATAGTGAGTGCAGCTCTGGAGATGACTGTAGTTTAAAAAAGAGTAATAATGACAGCACAGTGGCTCAGTGGTTAGCACTTCAGTCTTGGGGTACTGGGTTCAAATCCCACCAAGGACATCATCTCACACTCTAAAGACTGATCGGGAACTTAGATTGTGAGCCCCGATGGGGACAGTGATGCTCTCGTCTGGAAGGCACAGTGGCATTAATGGCGCTATATAAATGAGTAAATAATCGGATGCATGTTCCGTACTCCTAATAGATTTTACTTCTTACAGAATGGGACACTAAAAATCATTGACAGGAAGAAGAACATCTTTAAGTTGGCGCAGGGAGAGTACATCGCCCCCGAGAAGATCGAGAATGTGTACGTGCGCAGTGCTCCGGTAGCGCAAGTCTTCGTGCACGGTGACAGCCTGCGGGTAGGTATTACCGTCACACCATGGGCATTAGATAAACCACCAGGATGAGGTTAATGAGGAGCCCGGGATCACAGGAGAAGAAGGGAATTTTGTTACTTACCGTAAATTCCTTTTCTTCTAGCTCCTATTGGGAGACCCAGACGATTGGGTGTATAGCACTGCCTCCGGAGGCCACACAAAGCATTACACTAAAAAGTGTAAGGCCCCTCCCCTTCTGGCTATACACCCCCAGTGGGATCACTGGCTCACCAGTTTTAGTGCAAAAGCAAGAAGGAGGAAAGCCAATAACTGGTTTAAACAAATTCACTCCGAAGTAACGTCGGAGAACTGAAAACCGTTCAACATGAACAACATGTGTACCCGAAAAACAACCAAAAATCCCGAAGGACAACAGGGCGGGTGCTGGGTCTCCCAATAGGAGCTAGAAGAAAAGGAATTTACGGTAAGTAACAAAATTCCCTTCTTCTTCGGCGCTCCATTGGGAGACCCAGACGATTGGGACGTCCAAAAGCTGTCCCTGGGTGGGTAAAGAAATACCTCATGTTAGAGCTGCAAGACAGCCCTCCCCTACGGGGAGGCAACTGCCGCCTGCAGGACTCTTCTACCTAGGCTGGCGTCCGCCGAAGCATAGGTATGCACCTGATAATGTTTGGTGAAAGTGTGCAGACTCGACCAGGTAGCTGCCTGGCACACCTGTTGAGCCGTAGCCTGGTGTCGTAATGCCCAGGACGCACCCACGGCTCTGGTAGAATGGGCCTCAGCCCTGATGGAAACGGAAGCCCCGCAGAACGGTAGGCTTCAAGAATTGGTTCTTTGATCCATCGAGCCAGGGTGGCCTTAGAAGCCTGCGACCCTTTGCGCTTACCAGCGACAAGGACAAAGAGTGCATCCGAACGGCGCAGGGGCGCCGTGCGGGAAATGTAGATTCTGAGTGCTCTCACCAGATCTAACAAATGTAAATCCTTCTCATACCGATGAACTGCATGAGGACAAAACGAAGGCAAAGAGATATCCTGATTAAGATGAAAAGAGGATACCACTTTCGGGAGAAACTCCTGAATGGGGCGCAGCACTACCTTGTCCTGGTGGAACACCAGGAAGGGAGCCTTGGATGATAGCGCTGCCAGCTCAGACACTCTCCGAAGAGATGTGATCGCTACCAGAAAAGCCACTTTCTGTGATAGTCTAGAAAGTGAAACCTCCCTCAGAGGCTCGAAGGGCGGCTTCTGGAGGGCAACTAGTACCCTGTTCAGATCCCATGGATCTAACGGCCGCTTGTACGGGGGTACGATATGACAAACCCCCTGCAGGAACGTGCGTACCTTAGAAAGTCGTGCTAGACGCTTCTGAAAAAAGACGGATAGCGCCGAGACTTGCCCTTTAAGGGAGCCGAGCGACAAACCTTTTTCTAACCCAGATTGCAGGAAAGAAAGAAATGTAGGCAATGCAAATGGCCAGGGAGACACTCCCTGAGCAGAGCACCAGGATAAGAATATCCTCCACGTTCTGTGGTAGATCTTAGCGGACGTGGGCTTCCTAGCCTGTCTCATGGTGGCAACGACCCCTTGGGATAATCCTGAAGACGCTAGGATCCAGGACTCAATGGCCACACAGTCAGGTTCAGGGCCGCAGAATTCCGATGGAAAAACGGCCCTTGGGACAGTAAGTCTGGTCGGTCTGGTAGTGCCCACGGTTGGCCGACCGTGAGATGCCACAGATCCGGATACCACGCCCTCCTTGGCCAGTCTGGGGCGACGAGTATGACGCGGCTGCAGTCGGATCTGATCTTGCGTAGCACTCTGGGCAAGAGTGCCAGAGGTGGAAACACATAAGGGAGCCGGAACTGCGACCAATCTTGCACTAAGGCGTCTGCCGCCAGAGCTCTGTGATCGCGAGACCGTGCCATGAAGGTTGGGACCTTGTTGTTGTGCCTGGACGCCATTAGGTCGACGTCCGGCCTTCCCCAGCGGCGACAGATTTCCTGAAACACGTCCGGGTGAAGGGACCATTCCCCTGCGTCCATGCCCTGGCGACTGAGGAAGTCTGCTTCCCAGTTTTCTACGCCGGGGATGTGAACTGCGGATATGGTGGAGGCCGTGGCTTCCACCCACATCAGAATCCGCCAGACTTCCTGGAAGGCTTGCCGACTGCGTGTCCCCCCTTGGTGGTTGATGTATGCCACCGCTGTGGAGTTGTCCGACTGAATTCGGATCTGCCTTCCTTCCAGCCACTGCTGGAAGGCTAGTAGGGCAAGATACACTGCTCTGATTTCCAGAACATTGATCTGAAGGGTGGACTCCTGCTGGGTCCACGTACCCTGAGCCCTGTGGTGGAGAAAAACTGCTCCCCACCCTGACAGACTCGCGTCTGTCGTGACCACCGCCCAGGACGGTGGTAGGAAGGATCTTCCCTGTGATAATGAGGTGGGAAGAAGCCACCACTGCAGAGAGTCCTTGGCCGTCTGGGAAAGGGAGACTTTCCTGTCCAGGGATGTTGACTTCCCGTCCCATTGGCGGAGAATGTCCCATTGAAGTGGGCGCAGATGAAACTGCGCAAACGGAACCGCCTCCATTGCCGCCACCATCTTCCCGAGGAAGTGCATGAGGCGTCTTAAGGAGTGCGACTGACTTTGAAGGAGAGCCTGCACCCCAGTCTGTAGTGACCGCTGCTTGTCCAGCGGAAGCTTCACTATCGCTGAGAGAGTATGAAACTCCATGCCAAGATACGTCAGTGATTGGGTCGGTAACAGAGTTGACTTTGGGAAGTTGATGATCCACCCGAACGTCTGGAGAGTCTCCAGTGCAACATTCAGGCTGAGTTGGCATGCCTCCTGAGAGGGTGCCTTGACAAGTAGATCGTCCAAGTAAGGGATCACAGAGTGTCCCTGAGAGTGCAAGACTGCTACCACTGCCGCCATGACCTTGGTGAACACCCGTGGGGCTGTCGCCAGACCAAATGGCAGAGCCACGAACTGAAGATGGTCGTCTCCTATCACGAAGCGTAGAAAGCGTTGGTGCTCTGTAGCAATCGGCACGTGGAGATAAGCATCTTTGATGTCTATTGATGCTAGGAAATCTCCTTGAGACATTGAGGCAATGACTGAGCGGAGGTATTCCATCCGGAACCGCCTGGCGTTCACATGCTTGTTGAGCAGTTTTAGGTCCAGAACAGGACGGAATGAGCCGTCCTTTTTTGGCACCACAAAGAGATTGGAGTAAAAACCTTGTCCTTGTTCCCGAAGAGGAACAGGGACCACCACTCCTTCTGCTCTTAGAGAATGCACCGCCTGCAGAAGGGCATCTGCTCGGTCGGGATGTGGGGAAGTTCTGAAGAACCGAGGCGGAGGACGAGAACTGAACTCTATCCTGTACCCGTGAGACAAAATGTCTGTTACCCACCGGTCTTTGACCTGTGGCAGCCAAATGTCGCAAAAGCGGGAGAGCCTGCCACCGACCGAGGATGCGGAGGGAGGCGGCCGAAAGTCATGAGGCAGCCGCCTTGGAAGCGGTACCTCCGGTTGCTTTCTTGGGGCGTGAGTGAGTCCGCCAGGAATCAGAGCTCCTTTGCTCTTTCTGAGTCCCTTTGGACGAGGAGAATTGGGGCTTGCCCGAGCCTCGAAAGGACCGAAACTTTGACTGCCACTTCCTCTGTTGAGGTTTGCTTGATCTGGGCTGGGGTAAGGAGGAGTCCTTACCTTTGGACTGTTTAATGGTTTCCGCCAATTGCTCACCAAACAGTCTGTCTCCAGATAATGGCAAGCTGGTTAAACATTTTTTAGAAGCAGAATCTGCTTTCCATTCTTTTAACCACAAGGCTCTGCGCAAAACTACAGAGTTGGCGGATGCCATTGAGGTACGGCTCGTAGAGTCTAGTACCGCATTGATAGCGTAGGTCGCAAACGCAGTCATTTGCGTAGTTAAGGACGCCACTTGCGGCACTGCTGGACTTAAGAAGGAGTCCACCTGTGCCAGACCAGCTGAAATAGCTTGGAGCGCCCACACGGCCGCGAATGCTGGAGCAAACGACGCGCCAATAGCTTCATAGACAGATTTCAACCAAAGGTCCATCTGTCTGTCATTGGCATCTTTAAGAGAAGCCCCATCCTCCACTGCAACTATGGATCTAGCTGCAAGCCTGGAGATTGGGGGGTCCACCTTTGGACACTGGGTCCAGCGTTTGACCACGTCAGGGGGAAAGGGATAACGTGTATCCTTAAGGCGTTTGGAAAAACGCTTGTCCGGATAAGCATGGTGTTTCTGGATTGATTCTCTGAAGTCAGAGTGGTCCAGAAAAGTACTCAATTTACGCTTGGGATACAGGAAATGGAACTTCTCCTGCTGTGCAGCTGCCTCCTCTGCTGAAGGGGCTGGGGGAGAAATATCCAACAGCCTATTGATGGCCGCTATAAGGTCATTTACCATGGCGTCACCATCTGGCGTATCCAAATTGAGTGCGGTGTCAGGACCAGACTCCTGATCACCCACCTCTGTCTCATCATATAGAGACCCTTCTCGCTGAGACCCTGACCCGCGTGAGGACGTGGAGGGTCTCTCCCAGCGAGCTCGCTTAGGGGGCCTGGGACTGTCATCAGAGTCAGAGCCCTCAGCCTGTGATGCCTGGGACCCCCTTGAAGTACGGATTAGTTCCAACTGAGGGGGACCTGGGAACATAGCCACAGCAGTGTCCATGGTCTGAGCAACTGGCCTGGACTGCAAGGTCTCCAGGATTTTTGTCATAGTCACAGCCATTTTATCAGCAAAGACTGCAAATTCTGTCCCCGTCACCGGGGCAGGGTTCACAGGCGGCTCTGCCTGGGCTACCACCACCATAGACTCTGGCTGCCGAAGTGCCACTGGGACTGAACATTGCACACAATGAGAGTCGTTGGAGCCTGCTGGTAGATTAGCCCCACATGCTGTACAAGCAGTGTATACAGCCCGTGCCTTGGCACCCTTGCGTTTTGTGGATGACATGTTGCTGTCTCCTCAGAGCAATATAGGGGTATACAGCCAAGAAGCGACCGTACAGTGCAGTATATATATATATATATATATATATCTGGTACAGGAAAAAGTACACCAATACAACACTGTGGCACTAGTGGGGCCAGCACTAATGTGCTGCTTACCGCCCGCTAAACGCGGGTGTGTGGTCGCCAGAAATCCCTAGTCTGGGTCTCCCAGAGCCTGTGTCCGTCCTCCAGCCAGACTGCATTCAGGAATGGCTGCCGGCGTCCTGTGGAGGGGGGGCGGGCCCTGGGCGTGCTCAGACCAAAAGCGGGAAACCTGCGTCCCCCTGTGCTCAGTGAGAGGGCTGGAGCATGTAAATAAGGCTCCAGCCCTCGGCGCTGACGATTGCACAGCGTCTGTCCCATTCCCTGATTGACAGGGAGGGGGCGGGAACGAAGCGGAGCTAGGCCGCAAAAGCCGGGGACTAAATTTATAAGCGCCGCCGCCGTAAAAGCGCGGTCGGCGCTAAGTCCCCGGCGCACTACAAGTCCCAGCCGCGCCGCCGCTCCGAGAGTGGCCGGCGCGGTAGTTCCCAGCATATGAAGTCACACAGCTAAGCTGCTGTGACTCAAACCCCAGCGTGCAGCGCTACTGTCCCCGGCGCACTAACACACCCAGCAAGTCTGGCGTGTGCGTGCCTGTCTGTACGGGGACACAGAGTACCTGAAAGTTGCAGGGCCTTGTCCCTGAACGGTACACAGCTCCGTATCCAGCAGGTTCACTGGGTCTGTGGATGGAGCCCGGCCTCAGGGCTTGGGGGCCGGTAAGATCCCACTTCCTCAGAGCCCCTCAGGGGGATGGGGAAGGAAAGCAGCATGTGGGCTCCAGCCTCTGTACCCGCAATGGGTACCTCAACCTTACAAACCACAAGTGGGGTAAGAAGGGAGCATGCTGGGGGCCCTAGTATGGGCTCTCTTTTCTTCCATCCGACATAGTCAGCAGCTGCTGCTGACTAAACAGTGGAGCTATGCGTGGATGTCTGACCTCCTTCGCACAAAGCAGAAAACTGGTGAGCCAGTGATCCCACTGGGGGTGTATAGCCAGAAGGGGAGGGGCCTTGCACTTTTTAGTGTAATGCTTTGTGTGGCCTCCGGAGGCAGTGCTATACACCCCAATCGTCTGGGTCTCCCAATGGAGCGCCGAAGAAAAGCCAATTACAAATCAGACAACGGGTGAATAAGTCTCTGGGGAGCGGCCGCAGAGGTGCGGATTTACTGCACTGGCACATGTACGGGCACAAAGAAGCCAAACCATGAGGGTCCCAACACGTGATACATCATATATAGGAGCTCCGAGCTAAACTGGAGCACGACCCCAACAGACGAGGTCACATCCAGCACCTAAGGGGTGCAGTATATAGTATATAGGCATAGGAGACCCAAGATGGAGGTGATCAGACACCCCACAATGGCGGAACAGAAAATAAACCTCAGAAATTCTATGCGATACATTTGGAAACCGCATAAGGGCTCATGCGCACGTAACTGCTGAATATTCTGCAGCGATGTGACAGCACATGTGCGCGTCAAATCGCTGCAGAAACACTGCATTATGGATGCAGTATTTTTGTTAAAAAAAGCCGATTTCATGCGCTCTGGATGCTGCCCCCACCATAGACAGAGCGGGAGCTGCATCCATAGCGCACGGAATAATTGACATGCTCATTGTATGAACGCACAGATTTAGGTAAAAATTTTAGCACCCAAATCGCTGCATTCATAAAAGCAACGTGCGCACGTGTCATGCACAATCTACATAGACTGTGCTGGGTACGCAGGACGCATGCATTTACACTGCAGTGCTATACACAGCGTAAATGCATGTAAGTACGCAACGTGTGCATGAGCCCTAACACTCCTTTACTCCTGAGAGTTCGTTACAATGTATCGGTGCAAGTGAAATGCTTCCTTCTAGAGATCATGCAGTTTCCTCACTGGGGATTGTTCACACTGGATACAATTACAGCAAACGCTCAAAGTGTAACGTTCACTGAGCCGGGGCTGAGGATCGGGCTCCTGAAAGAGAAAAGATCCCTTCCTATTCTCTGACCGGAGCCACAAAGCCTAAAAATGGAGAGAAATTGAAAATTATCATTGCAGATATTGCCACCGACAATTTTCAAAATTATTTTCAGAAATTCATGAATTTTCTGCAAAATCAATAATGTTTCCTTTTTCTTTAAAGGGAACCTGTCACCACTTTTTTGCCCTATAAGGTGCGACCACCATCACCGGGCTCTTCTATACAGCATCCTAACATCCTGTATATAAGAGCCCAGGCCGGGGGTATAACATTAAAAAACACTTTTCAATATTCACCTAACGGTCGCATTGTGGGCCTAATGGGTGTCTCCGTTGTCGGCGCCGCCTCTTTCGGCCATCTTTGTTATGTTTCCTCTAGCCGTGGTGCATGACGCGTCTGACGTCATCCACACTCGCCGGCATTCAGGTCCTGAGCAGGGCAGATCAAAGTATGGTAGTGCGCCTGCGCAGGACCGGCGTGTGTGTATGACTAGAGTTGAGCGGATTGCTAATAATCCAGGTCTGGCGGATCCGTCGCGGGTTGCCCCAGAAGTCCGGAATGAGAGCGGGAGAGAGCGGGGGGAGAGAGAGCGGGGGGGAGAGAGAGGGGGTGGGGAAAGAGAAGAGGGGGGGTGGAAGGTGGGAGAGAGGAAAAAAAAAAACAACAAAAATCACGAACCTGGATCGTGCAGCCGGACTCCCGGATCCAGGTCGGACCCGGATCGGATGCTGAAACCGCGCGGATCCGGATTTTTACAGTTCGAATCCGCTCAACACTGTGTATGACGTAGACGCGTCATGCACCCAGGCTTAAGAAAGAGGACGAAGATGGCCGAAATGCCGATACCGGAGACGCCCAGTAGGCCCAAAGTGCGACTGTTAGGTAAGTATTATAAAGTGTTTTTAATGTTATACCCCCGGCCTGGGCTCTTTACAGGATGTTAGGATGCTGTATATAAGAGCCCGGTGGAGGTGGCCGCAGCTTACAGCCAAAAAAGTGGTGACAGGTTCCCTTTAAAATATCACATTAGTTATTATCGGTGTGAAAGTAAAAGGAGTTCACAATTGCTTTTTGCCTTACGGTCTCCGTCGCATTTTTGTGCTAAACTCTTCAAAAGTGACACATGACACAAAAATGGGATCATGAACCTTGAGGAAAATGAAAACTGCTCCTTAGTTCTGACTTCCACCATATGTGAGCAAAAATGCCCATGTTCTGTGCAAATGTCACACACATCCAAAATTAGTGCAAAAATGTCTGCATTCAAAAGGAGCAGATGAAGTGGTATCGGGGGAGGGAGTCACTGTTGAAAATGTATGTAAAAACAAATTACAACCTTTTAAAATGTCACAAATAATGAAGCGGCTGCAAAGATCTGGAAAACAAAAGCCACAAAATGATGAGAGAAAAGTAGAAAATAAGCGGAAGTAAGAGGGGCAAGACAAAAAGAGTCAGAACAGGAAAAAAAAAATAAAAAAACCCCATATATATAAATAAATAATAATATTTATTCATTTATATAGCTGCAAACCGAAGTCACTAGTCAGTTTACTCCCACAAAAAAAAAGGTGCAAAAACGATGGATCGAGGCCAAAATCTATTAGAAAGGTGCAGGTCATCATCCAATGATGTGTTATTTCCGGCAGAAAACTTCAGGCCCTCATAGTGCGATCATAGGGACCAGCACCAGACTTTGGGATTCAGATCAATCACTCCTGACATTGGATACTGGCGTCTTATTCCTCTGTCACCTTCTCTGGCTTTGTCAGGGTACATGGCTGGTGGAGCTGGGCTGGTGGAGCTGGGCTGGTGGAGCTGGGCTGGTGGAGCTGGGCTGGGGGAGCTGGGCTGGGGGAGCTGGGCTGGTGGGAGCTGGGCTGGTGGGAGCTGGGCTGGTGGGAGCTGGGCTGGTGGGAGCTGGGCTGGGGGAGCTGGGCTGGTGGGAGCTGGGCTGGTGGGAGCTGGGCTGGTGGGAGCTGGGCTGGGGGAGCTGGGCTGGGGGAGCTGGGCTGGGGGAGCTGGGCTGGGGGAGCTGGGCTGGGGGAGCTGGGCTGGGGGAGCTGGGCTGGGGGAGCTGGGCTGGTGGGGCTGGGCTGGTGGAGCTGGGCTGGTGGAGCTGGGCTGGGGGAGCTGGGCTGGGGGAGCTGGGCTGGGGGAGCTGGGCTGGTGGGGCTAGGGGAGCTGGGCTGGGGGAGCTGGGCTGGGGGAGCTGGGCTGGGGGAGCTGGGCTGCTGGGCTGGTGGGGCTGGGCTGCTGGGGCTGGGCTGGGGGAGCTGGGCTGGTGGGGCTGGGCTAGTGGGGCTGGGGGAGCTGGGCTGGGGGAGCTGGGCTGGTGGGGCTAGGGGAGCGGGGCTAGGGGAGCTGGGCTAGGGGAGCTGGGCTGGGGGAGCTGGGCTGGTGGGGCTGGGCTGGGGGAGCTGGGCTGGGGGAGCTGGGCTGGTGGGGCTGGGCTGGGGGAGCTGGGCTGGTGGGGCTAGGCTGGTGGGGCTGGGGGAGCTGGGCTGGTGGGGCTGGGCTGGTGGATCTGGGCTGGTGGGGCTGGGCTGGTGGAGCTGGGCTGGTGGGGCTGGGCTGGGGGAGCTGGGCTGGTGGGGCTGGGCTGCTGGAGCTGGGCTGCTGGAGCTGGGCTGGTGGGGCTAGGCTGGTGGAGCTGGGCTGGTGGGGCTGGGGGAGCTGGGCTGGTGGGGCTGGGCTGGTGGAGCTGGGCTGGTGGATCTGGGCTCCGTGGCCTGCTCCGTGCCTCAGGATGACTCAGTTATTCCCTTACTGATTATATCCCAACAACCATTCCCCATCTAATGTGCAGAATACTGGAATCGCTGTAATGTCAGGCATCAGCGCAGTATAACATCGCCACCCAGTGGTGAGGGAGGGGGCTGCACAGTATCACATCCTACATCTCTGCCTTTACCTGTCATTTGGTTCTAGTCCTGTCTGGTCGGAGTAATTATCCCAGATCCAGAGGTGCTGCCGGATTTTGCTGCAAAATTTGGTGTCCGGTGTTCCTTTGAAGAACTCTGCAAACATTCAGTGAGTATTGAGGCTACTATGTGTGATACTGTCTGATGAGCTGTGTATCTAATCCTATCCTGTGTGATACTGTCTGCTGAGCTGTGTATCTAATCCTGTCCTGTGTGATACTTTCTGCTGAGCTGTGTATCTAATCCTGTGTGATACTGTCTGCTGAGCTGTGTATCTAATCCTGTCCTGTGTGATACTGTCTGCTGAGCTGTGTATCTAATCCTCTGTGTGATACTGTCTGCTGAGCTATGTATCTAATCCGTGTGATACTGTCTGCTGAGCTGTGCATCTAATCCTCTGTGTGATACTGTCTGCTGAGCTGTGCATCTAATCCTGTGTGATACTGTCTGCTGAGCTGTGCATCTAATCCTCTGTGATACTGTCTGCTGAGCTATGTATCTAATCCTGTGTGATACTGTCTGCTGAGCTGTGTATCTGATCCTCTCCTGTGTGATACTGTCTGCTGAGCTGTGTATCTAATCCTCCCCTCTGTGATGCGGTTAGTAACATTATCATCATTTGGCCCCTAGGCTGTGAAGAAAGCAATACTGGAAGATGTGATTAAAGTTGGAAAGCAGGGAGGGCTGAAGTCTTTTGAACAGGTCTGTGATTATACAACATCTACAGGATCTTCTAACAACAATGAGATTTCCCTGACATTGTACTTACTGCACCGCACGAGTTACCTCCTGTATTATCCTCCAGAGCTGCACTCACTATTCTGCTGGTGGAGTCACTGTGTACATACATTACTGATCCTGAGTTACCTCCTGTATTATACTCCAGAGCTGCACTCACTATTCTGCTGGTACAGTCACTGTGTACATACATTACTGATCCTGAGTTACCTCCTGTATTATACTCCAGAGCTGCACTCACTATTCTGCTGGTGGAGTCACTGTGTACATACATTACTGATCCTGAGTTACCTCCTGTATTATACTCCAGAGCTGCACTCACTATTCTGCTGGTGCAGTCACTGTGTACATACATTACTGATCCTGAGTTACCTCCTGTATTATACTCCAGAGCTGCACTCACTATTCTGCTGGTGCAGTCACTGTGTACATACATTACTGATCCTGAGTTACCTCCTGTATTATACTCCAGAGCTGCACTCACTATTCTGCTGGTGAAGTCACTGTGTACATACATTACTGATCCTGAGTTACCTCCTGTATTATACTCCAGAGCTGCACTCACTATTCTGCTGGTGCAGTCACTGTGTACATACATTACATTACTGATCCTGAATTACCTCCTGTATTATACTCCAGAGCTGCACTCACTATTCTGCTGGTGCAGTCACTGTGTACATACATTACTGATCCTGAGTTACCTCCTGTATTATACTCCAGAGCTGCACTCACTATTCTGCTGGTGCAGTCACTGTGTACATACATTACTGATCCTGAGTTACCTCCTGTATTATACTCCACAGCTGCACTCACTATTCTGCTGGTGGAGTCACTGTGTACATACATTACTGATCCTGAGTTACCTCCTGTATTATACTCCAGAGCTGCACTCACTATTCTGCTGGTGCAGTCACTGTGTACATACATTACTGATCCTGAGTTACCTCCTGTATTATACTCCAGAGCTGCACTCACTATTCTGCTGGTGCAGTCACTGTGTACATACATTACTGATCCTGAGTTACCTCCTGTATTATACTCCAGAGCTGCACTCACTATTCTGCTGGTGAAGTCACTGTGTACATACATTACTGATCCTGAGTTACCTCCTGTATTATCCTCCAGAGCTGCACTCACTATTCTGCTGGTGGAGTCACTGTGTACATACATTACATTACTGATCCTGAATTACCTCCTGTATTATACTCCAGAGCTGCACTCACTATTCTGCTGGTGCAGTCACTGTGTACATACATTACTGATCCTGAGTTACCTCCTGTATTATACTCCAGAGCTGCACTCACTATTCTGCTGGTGCAGTCACTGTGTACATACATTACTGATCCTGAGTTACCTCCTGTATTATACTCCACAGCTGCACTCACTATTCTGCTGGTGCAGTCACTGTGTACATACATTACTGATCCTGAGTTACCTCCTGTATTATACTCCAGAGCTGCACTCACTATTCTGCTGGTGCAGTCACTGTGTACATACATTACTGATCCTGAGTTACCTCCTGTATTATACTCCAGAGCTGCACTCACTATTCTGCTGGTGCAGTCACTGTGTACATACATTACTGATCCTGAGTCACCTCCTGTATTATACTCCAGAGCTGCACTCACTATTCTGCTGGTGCAGTCACTGTGTACATACATTACTGATCCTGAGTTACCTCCTGTATTATACTCCAGAGCTGCACTCACTATTCTGCTGGTGCAGTCACTGTATACATACATTACTGATCCTGAGTTACCTCCTGTATTATACTCCAGAGCTGCACTCACTATTCTGCTGGTGCAGTCACTGTGTACATACAGTACTGATCCTGAGTTACCTCCTGTATTATACTCCAGGGCTGCACTCACTATTCTGCTGGTGCAGTCGCTGTGTACATACATTACTGATCCTGAGTCACCTCCTGTATTATACTCCAGAGCTGCACTCACTATTCTGCTGGTGCAGTCACTGTGTACATACATTACTGATCCTGAGTTACCTCCTGTATTATACTCCAGAGCTGCACTCACTATTCTGCTGGTGCAGTCACTGTATACATACATTACTGATCCTGAGTTACCTCCTGTATTATACTCCAGGGCTGCACTCACTATTCTATTTTTCTTCTTCTTCTTTTAGGTGAAGGACATTTACGTCCATCCTGAAATGTTGACCATTGAAAACGGTTTGTTGACCCCAACCCTGAAAGCGAAGAGAGCGGAAGTGGCCAAATACTTCAAGAGTCAGATCGATGACTTGTACAGCAAAATCCAAGACTAAACTGGCGCTGCAGTGACTGAATCCTGAGCGACCGCCCTGGTGCTGCAGAGACCACGCAGGAGGCGCCACGTCCAGATGAGCCGATCCTCGGTGTCCTGCTGGCACGGGGCAGCGCTGCACAACTGACAGCTGAGATCCGGCCCAGCCCCTGCGGTCACCCCAGGAGCCCCTGCGGCCACACCGTGTGCAGTCATCCCTATGGCCCTGTACCCCATCAGCCGCTCGGGGCTCCAGCCCAGCCCCTGCGGTCACAGTGGGAGCCCCTGCGGCCACACCGTGTGCAGTCATCCCTATGGCCCTGTACCCCATCAGCCGCTCGGGGCTCCGGCCCAGCCCCTGCGGTCACACCGGGAGCCCCTGCGGCCACACCGTGTGCAGTCATCACTATGGCCCTGTACCCATCAGCCGCTCGGGGCTCCGGCCCAGCCCCTGCGGTCACACCGGGAGCCCCTGCGGCCACACCGTGTGCAGTCATCACTATGGCCCTGTACCCATCAGCCGCTCGGGGCTCCGGCCCAGCCCCTGCGGTCACACCGGGAGCCCCTGCGGCCACACCGTGTGCAGTCATCACTATGGCCCTGTACCCATCAGCCGCTCGGGGCTCCGGCCCAGCCCCTGCGGTCACACCGGGAGCCCCTGCGGCCACACCGTGTGCAGTCATCACTATGGCCCTGTACCCATCAGCCGCTCGGGGCTCCGGCCCAGCCCCTGCGGTCACACCGGGAGCCCCTGCGGCCACACCGTGTGCAGTCATCACTATGGCCCTGTACCCATCAGCCGCTCGGGGCTCCGGCCCAGCCCCTGCGGTCACACCGGGAGCCCCTGCGGCCGTACCGTGTGCAGTCATCCCTATGGCCCTGTCCCCATCAGCCGCTCGGGGCTCCGGCCCAGCCCCTGCGGTCACACCGGGGGCCCCTGCGGTCACAGCGGGAGCCCCTGCGGTCACAGCGGGAGCCCCTGCGGTCACACCGTGTGCAGTCATCCCTATGGCCCTGTACCCATCAGCTGCTCGGGGCTCCGGCGGAGAACGGCGCTTGTAAATTTCATAACATGTCTTCTATATCAGTGATCTGCAGCCTCCAGGTCTTGTGTGACTACAAGTCCCAGCAGCTTCTCACTGAGTGCATGCTGGGACGTGTAGTCCTCCAGGCTGCAGACGTCTGTCCTTTAATGATTGGGGGGGGGCTGTATATATTGAGCAAATAAACTTTACTACAAACGGGAATGTGTGATGATATCCGGGGGTGCCGCTGCCCCTGCGAGGTTATATAGTGGGGGGCACAACACATGGGGGTGATAAATGTGGATTAACCCCGTGTCTTCCCGGCTGATACTTTGTAAAAGATGCAGAGTTAGTACAGAGAAAGCTAGTGCATCCGCGACCTCCAGAAACAGCGCCACCCCCTGTCCACGAGTGATACTACACGCCACATCTTTTTCTGATCTTTTATTAACAAGCGACATACATATTGTAAAAATCACATCTCAGATTGAACAGTACGATATTAAAAAAAGGAAAATTCTGGAGCCCGGCGTCTACGGCCACCGCCCGGCATGGAGAGAGTCGTAGAGTCGCTGCAGCTGGAGAGAACGGGATAATCAGGCATCGTCCAATAGGAGAGAGACGGAAAAGAACGAGGCGCCATTATCTCGCTACAGCGGTGTAAGAGTTAATAAACGCTGCAAGACGAACAAGTGCTGCCGGCTCCGCAGAGGACCACGAGGAGCTCCGCCTGGACGAAAGTGCGGAAACAAGGCGGAGACCATCACCGGCCACCGGGCGGAGGACCGCACCGGCCACCGGGAAGGACCGCACCGGCCACCGAGAAGGACCGCACCGGCCACCGGGAAGGACCGCACCGGCCACCGGGAAGGACCGCACCGGCCACCGGGAAGGACCGCACCGGCCACCGGGAAGGACCGCACCGGCCACCGGGAAGGACCGCACCGGCCACCGGGAAGGACCGCACCGGCCACCGGGAAGGACCGCACCAACCACCGGGAAGGACCGCACCGGCCACCGGGAAGGACCGCACCGGCCACCGGGAAGGACCGCACCGGTCACTGCCCGGCGTGGAGAGAGTCGTAGTGTCGCTGCAGCTGGAGAGAACGGGATAATCAGGCATCGTCCAATAGGAGAGAGACGAAAAAGAAGCCACCGCAACCAGGCGCCATTATGTCGCTACAGCGGTGTAAGAGTTAATAAACGCTGCAAGACGAAGAAGTGCTGCCGGCTCCGCAGAGGACCACGAGGAGCTCCGCCTGGACGAAAGTGCGGAAACAAGGCGGAGGCCATCACCGGCCACAGGACAGCACCGGCCACCGAGAAGAACAGGACAAGCCACCGAGAAGGACCGCACCGGCCACCGAGAAGGACCGCACCGGCCACCGAGAAGGACCGCACCGGCCACCGAGAAGGACCGCACCGGCCACCGAGAAGGACCGCACCGGCTACCGAGAATGACCGCACCGACCACGGGGCAGAGGCCATCATCAGCCGAGAAGTCAGCACCAGTCACAAAGGATGACAGCACCAGCCACAGGGCAGAGGCAATTATCAGCCACTGAAAAGGACAGCACCGGCCACCAAGGATGACAGAGGCGGAGGTCATCACCAGCCACCGAGCACGACAGCACCGGCCACAGAGGACGACACTCAAGAAAGGGGAACGGGAAACTTAAAAATGGGTCAGTCACTTCTAAACTAATCAAATTCATTTACAATTTCCCAAAATTAGTGTGGTCTGGCAAATCCGAATATTTGGCTTTTTGATTTGCAAAACCAGCAAAATGGCGGCTACTATTGCGCTGGATTCATATAGGAAGGGGTTAAAAATAAGAAATCATTAAGCTTGTCACTGCCGCCCCAACTCCCTCCTGCCTGGGCACGGCCGCCCTCGTCCTCACTGCACCATGCCCCAGCGAGGCCTCCAAGCACATCCTGACGTCATGACGTGCCCCGTCTCATGTGGCCACGTGCGGAGGCGTCATGACGTGCCCCGTCTCATGTGGCCACGTGCGGAGGCGTCATGACGTGCCCCGTCTCACGTGGCCACGTGCGGAGGAGTCATGACGTGCCCCGTCTCACGTGGCCACGTGCGGAGGAGTCATGACGTGCCCCGTCTCACGTGGCCACGTGCGGAGGAGTCATGACGTGCCCCGTCTCACGTGGCCACGTGCGGAGGAGTCATGACGTGCCCCGTCTCACGTGGCCACGTGCGGAGGAGTCATGACGTGCCCCGTCTCACGTGGCCACGTGCGGAGGAGTCATGACGTGCCCCGTCTCACGTGGCCACGTGCGGAGGAGTCATGACGTGCCCCGTCTCACGTGGCCACGTGCGGAGGAGTCATGACGTGCCCCGTCTCACGTGGCCACGTGCGGAGGCGTCATGACGTGCCCCCGTCTCACGTGGCCACGTGCGGAGGAGTCATGACGTGCCCCGTCTCACGTGGCCACGTGCGGAGGAGTCATGACGTGCCCCGTCTCACGTGGCCACGTGTGGAGGTGCACATCCTGACATGACCTCAGTGATGGCGATCACTGAAGAGGAGGGCGGCTCCGGGGCTTATTTAGCCAGTGGTGAGCGGCGTTTGATATATATATATATATATATCTTATTTTAACCCCTTCCCAGCCCATCTGCTTGGGAGCGGAAAACCTCAGAGCATAATAAATGGCTGTATTAGTGGCCGGAGCTCACGGGATCCACGTCATATAATTTGACAAGAATTGAATTTCTCAACCAAATTTGGGTGAATTTGTCAAATTCTGATTTTCACTGATCTCCTGTAATTCAGAAGCAAAAATAAAGTGAACAACACCCAACACCGGTCCACGCTGCGGCTCCACTATATGGCCACTATATGTGAGGTCAGCACAGCGCGCACCCTCCTCCCCGGGTCCGGTGTGAGGTCAGCACAGCGCGCACCCTCCTCCCCGGGTCCGGTGTGAGGTCAGCACAGCGCGCACCCTCCTCCCAGAGTCCGGTGTGAGGTCAGCACAGCGCGCACCCTCCTCCCAGAGTCCGGTGTGAGGTCAGCACAGCGCGCACCCTCCTCCCAGAGTCCGGTGTGAGGTCAGCACAGCGCGCACCCTCCTCCCAGAGTCCGGTGTGAGGTCAGCACAGCGCGCACCCTCCTCCCAGAGTCCGGTGTGATGTCAGCACAGCGCGCACCCTCCTCCCCGAGTCCGGTGTGAGGTCAGCACAGCGCGCACCCTCCTCCCCAAGTCCGGTGTGAGGTCAGCACAGCGCGCACCCTCCTCCCAGAGTCCAGTGTGAGGTCAGCACAGCGCGCACCCTCCTCCCCGGGTCCGGTGTGAGGTCAGCACAGCGCGCACCCTCCTCCCAGAGTCCGGTGTGAGGTCAGCACAGCGCGCACCCTCCTCCCAGAGTCCGGTGTGAGGTCAGCACCGCGCGCACCCTCCTCCCCGGGTCCGGTGTGAGGTCAGCACAGCGCGCACCCTCCTCCCAGAGTCCGGTGTGAGGTCAGCACAGCGCGCACCCTCCTCCCAGAGTCCGGTGTGAGGTCAGCACACCGCACACCCTCCTCCCAGAGTCCGGTGTGAGGTCAGCACAGCGCGCACCCTCCTCCCAGAGTCCGGTGTGAGGTCAGCACAGCGCGCACCCTCCTCCCCGAGTCCGGTGTGAGGTCAGCACAGCGCGCACCCTCCTCCCAGAGTCCGGTGTGAGGTCAGCACAGCGCGCACCCTCCTCCCCGGGTCCGGTGTGAGGTCAGCACAGCGCGCACCCTCCTCCCAGAGTCCGGTGTGAGGTCAGCACAGCGCGCACCCTCCTCCCAGAGTCCGGTGTGAGGTCAGCACAGCGCGCACCCTCCTCCCAGAGTCCGGTGTGAGGTCAGCACAGATCAGCACTGCAGCAAGGGGGGTACTCTCAGTGTGTATAGAAGCTTTTTAGGACCACGTCTAAAAGTGGAAACCCCATTTAAGGCAGAGTTCACACATGGGGCCGACCCTGCGCTTACACTGCACCACGTCTGGCTGAACAGAAAAGAGCGGTCCTATGCCAGCATGTTGGGGTGAGGTTACCTGCAGTCCTATGTAACAGA
This sequence comes from Anomaloglossus baeobatrachus, assembly GCF_048569485.1. Lineage (NCBI taxonomy): Eukaryota > Metazoa > Chordata > Amphibia > Anura > Aromobatidae > Anomaloglossus > Anomaloglossus baeobatrachus. Next base: position 10,165,955 of record NC_134357.1, on the reverse strand, counting down.
CGGGACAGACACGGGCGCCGGTGCCACACTCCACCATCTGCACGGAAAGTGGTAAAGTGAAATAACAGATTCAGCTCTGCAATATCTGTGCCGTGTACACTGCTGGTTAACATTCCCCCAAAAGACCCCGCACCCCCCAATATCATAGTGCAATATAATGACCGCAGGGAAGCCGACCCCCGCCAAGAGTACAAGAGGTGCAGAAAATAAGAATTGTAGGAAAGCCTGAGACGTCTATATCCTATGGATCGGTCATCAATAACAGAATGTGGGAGGATCGGACCCCAAACATGCACAGAATACAGACCCAGAACAGCTCCCCTCTGTGCAGTGGCCGTTTTCAGTACTGCAGCTCCGCTCCTAGTGAAGTGGCCGTGATCTGAGCTGCAGTGCAGAGAGCGACCACTGCACGGAGCACGGCACTGTACACATTGGTGCGGGGGTTGGAGGGGGGGGGCAGGACAGCCGAATTAACACCGATGGAGACGTCATCTGAACAACCCCTTTATAGAATACTGGAATGTGCGCCGGCTCTGCTACATCACTGTCTGGCGTCAGGCAGGTATCGCCACCATGACCCCTGCTAATGTAAGGGGCAAGACAGGTAAACGTGAAACACTGGAGGGCGAGGTCAGAGACGCAGGGGAAGGGAGGAATTGCAGGGCATGTCAAGACGCCAAATCAACATGGCCACCGAGGGGTTCTGTGTGGTCACAAGATACTGAAATCGCCGGGGCAGCCGCGCGACCCTCCGGGCCGGGGCAGCCGCGCGACCCTCCGGGCCGGGGCAGCCGCGCGACCCTCGGCTACATTGCTAGATTGTGAAAATGTTCGGCTGCAACTTTCTAACTTATTTTTGAAGATCTGTCAGTGATTGGAAATACGGAGGTGTCGCCGTACACAGTCCACAGAACAGTCCATCAATGTTCCCATTCACTGACAGCAAGCAGAGATGTAAATGCTGCAGGGAAAGAAATACAAAGTCTATTAGAAAGCAGCAGCAGTTCTTTTCATTAGAGGAGGATTGGCCTCGATGGCCGGTGAATGTCCAGCGGGCCCGGTCCGGCCAGTCACGAAGAGGAGGATTCCCCGGGGGAACAATGCAGATTCTTAAAAGGTGTAAACTGGTCACACTGGCAAATAAGGGGCGCGGGTCAGAATAGGCATAAAAAAGAAAGAAACCAGCTGGAGCTCTGAACCCAGAGAGGACAGTATGTGGGTGCGGGGTGAAGACACGGTATGGTCATGGCAGAGGTAGGTTACACATGAGTGGGTCAGTAACTGCAGCTAGTAATGTCTCGGTAGTTCCCCTTTAAGACCTGTGATACTGGCGGTGCCGGCGTCTCGCTATCTGGTCTTCTTCTCGTCATCTGATTGGTCGGAGCCTGCATCAGACACGGATTTCACTACACATCTTCTGGGGAACCAGCCCCGGATTCTCATTCCATCTGTGGGGAATGGAGGAAAAAATAATAAATCAGATGATCTCCTGCAGTCACCTCCGGAGCTGCGTGCGACTAATTCACTACTATGTAATTTGGGAATATTAAATCTCCTCTTTGCCGCGCGGAGCTCTCAATAAGCAAACTACGGACCGGCGGTAAGTTACATGGATATGCAGCTCTGGATGTGACTGGAGTACACAGCACGTGGGGTGATGACACCGCTACAGTATGTGGATCAGAAGTGTGCAATCCAATCACTTACCTGGAGGGAGTTCACCCTCGAAAATCTTATCTCCGTACATCCAGTGCCTGCAGGACACAGAGCAGAAGGTCACTACACCCCCTCACTGTGCCGCGTGCGTGCGAGGAGGCGGGTGTACTTACTTCAGGCCTCGCGTCGCCAAAACCAGGTCTCCTGTCTGCAGCGTCATCCGCGGCTCCTCAGTGCATGGGGTTGTAAAGAAGGTTCGGACGCCTTTGGTGAGAGGGCAGCAGGCGCCACTGTAGTCCTGCACCGCTCTGTACCGCACCTAGAGGGACAGACAGTGGATGAGCGCACCTCCTGCCACGTCTGGGGGGCAGCGCACCATTGTCACTGTCATAAAATCGCCTGCACTGCTGATATTCCTATGAGGACCCGGGCCAGACTCCGCCACCCGGGCCAGACTCCGCCACCCGGGCCAGACTCCGCCACCCGGGCCAGACTCCGCCACCCGGGCCAGACTCCGCCCTCTCTCTTAGATTTCCATCTCTAGCAGAAAACAGCACTGACTACAAAGGCTAGGGAAAACAAAAATCAGCAAAGCAGATGACAAAAAAAAAAAAAGTAGTGAAAATACAATTCATTTAGTGCAGCATCAAAGGCCCAAACTGTGCATTACTCTACTGAGTCCAGACCCAAAGCTCCGGCCCCGGACACAGACCCGCTCTGTACTCACACTGCGCACGCGCTTGTCGGCCTTCTGCTTCAGCTGCTCCACCTGCATAAAAAGGAGGAATAATAGGAAATCAGAGGCCATTGTATATAGCAGCCGCACCGCTCAATACAAACATTCACTGCACGGTATTTTTAAAGGAAGCCGATTTTCCTCTGACACAGAACTCCCAACACCCAACACTCATCCAGAAATAATGAAGGAAAATTAGAAAACTTCTGCAGATATCACTAGAAGGAACTCCCTGCATACAGCCTATACCAGCCACTGATAGAGGGAGCTCACGAGCCTGCAGAAGACAGATACAAAGAGAGCATTAACTATCTTTATATGAGGAGTTCCCACTAGTGGCGACTGCAGACAGGATCTTATGTATCTCTGTATACAGGGAGCTCCCCCTAGTGGTGGCTGCAGACAGGATCTTATGTATCTCTGTATACAGGGAGCTCCCCCTAGTGGTGGCTGCAGACAGGATCTTATCATGTATCTCTGTATACAGGGAGCTCCCCCTAGTGGCGACTGCAGACAGGATCTTATGTATCTCTGTATACAGGGAGCTCCCCCTAGTGGTTACTGCAGACAGGCTCTTATGTATGTCTGTATACAGGGAGCTCCCCCTAGTGGTGGCTGCAGACAGGCTCTTATCATGTATCTCTGTATACAGGGAGCTCCCCCTAGTGGTGGATGCAGACAGGATCTTATTGTGTATCTCTGTATACAGGAAGCTCCCCTAGTGGTGACTGCAGACAGGATCTTATTGTGTATCTCTGTATACAGGGAGCTCCCCCTAGTGGTGGCTGCAGACAGGCTCTTATCATGTATCTCTGTATACAGGGAGCTCCCCCTAGTGGTGACTGCAGACAGAATCTTATCATGTATCTCTGTATACAGGGAGCTCCCCCTAGTGGTGGCTGCAGACAGGATCTTATTGTGTATCTCTGTATACAGGAAGCTCCCCCTAGTGGTGGCTGCAGACAGGATCTTATCGTGTATCTCTGTATACAGGGAGCTCCCCCTAGTGGTGGCTGCAGACAGGCTCTTATGTATCTCTGTATACAGGGAGCTCCCCCTAGTGGTGGCTGCAGACAGGATCTTATGTATCTCTGTATACAGGGAGCTCCCCCTAGTGGTTACTGCAGACAGGCTCTTATGTATGTCTGTATACAGGGAGCTCCCCCTAGTGGTGGCTGCAGACAGGCTCTTATCATGTATCTCTGTATAAAGGGAGCTCCCCCTAGTGGTGACTGTAGACAGGATCTTATGTATCTCTGTATACAGTGAGCTCCCCCTAGTGGTGGCTGCAGACAGGATCTTATGTATCTCTGTATACAGGGAGCTCCCCCTACTGGTGGCTGCAGACAGGATCTTATGTATCTCTGTATACAGGGTGCTCCCCCTAGTGGTGGCTGCAGACAGGATCTTATCATGTATCTCTGTATCAGGGAGCTCCCTCTAGTGGTGACTGCAGACCGGATCTTATCATGTATCTCTGTATACAGGGAGCTCCCCCTAGTGGTGGCTGCAGACAGGATCTTATGTATCTCTGTATACAGGGAGCTCCCCCTAGTGGTGGCTGCAGACAGGATCTTATCATGTATCTCTGTATACAGGGAGCTCCCCCTAGTGGTGGCTGCAGACAGGATCTTATAATGTATCTCTGTATACAGGGAGCACCCCCTAGTGGTGACTGCAGACAGGATCTTATAATGTATCTCTGTATACAGGGAGCTCCCTCTAGTGGTGGCTGCAGACAGGGTCTTATAATGTATCTCTGTACACAGGGAGCTCCCCCTAGTGGTGGCTGCAGACAGGATCTTATCATGTATCTCTGTATACAGGGAGCTCCCTCTAGTGGTGACTGCAGACAGGATCTTACCATGTAGCTCTGTATACAGGGAGCTCCCCCTAGTGGTGGCTGCAGACAGAATCTTATCATGTATCTCTGTATACAGGGAGCTCCCCCTAGTGGTGGCTGCAGACAGGATCTTATCATGTAGCTCTGTATACAGGGAGCTCCCCCTAGTGGTGGCTGCAGACAGGATCTTATCATGTATCTCTGTATACAGGGAGCTCCCTCTAGTGGTGACTGCAGACAGGATCTTATGTATCTCTGTATACAGGGAGCTCCCCCTTGTTGTGGCTGCAGACAGGATCTTATCATGTATCTCTGTATACAGGGAGCTCCCCCTAGTGGTGACTGCAGACAGGATCTTATAATGTATCTCTCTATACAGGGAGCTCCCCCTAGTGGTGACTGCAGACAGAATCTTATAATGTATCTCTGTATACAGGGAGCTCCCTCTAGTGGTGGCTGCAGACAGGGTCTTATGTATCTGTATACAGGGAGCTCCCCCTAGTGGTGGCTGCAGACAGGATCTTATGTATCTCTGTATACAGGGAGCTCCCCCTAGTGGTGGCTGCAGACAGGATCTTATCATGTATCTCTGTATACAGGGAGCTCCCTCTAGTGGTGACTGCAGACAGGATCTTATCATGTATCTCTGTATACAGGGAGCTCCCCCTAGTGGTGGCTGCAGACAGGATCTTATCATGTAGCTCTGTATACAGGGAGCTCCCCCTAGTGGTGGCTGCAGACAGAATCTTATCATGTATCTCTGTATACAGGGAGCTCCCCCTAGTGGTGGCTGCAGACAGGATCTTATCATGTATCTCTGTATACAGGGAGCTCCCCCTAGTGGTGGCTGCAGACAGGATCTTATCATGTATCTCTGTATACAGGGAGCTCCCCCTAGTGGTGGCTGCAGACAGGATCTTATGTAGCTCTGTATACAGGGAGCTCCCCCTAGTGGTGGCTGCAGACAGGATCTTATCATGTATCTCTGTATACAGTGAGCTCCCCCTAGTGGTGGCTGCAGACAGGATCTTATGTATCTCTGTATACAGTGAGCTCCCCCTAGTGGTGGCTGCAGACAGGATCTTATAATGTATCTCTGTATACAGGGAGCTCCCTCTAGTGGTGGCTGCAGACAGGGTCTTATAATGTATCTCTGTATACAGGGAGCTCCCCCTAGTGGTGGCTGCAGACAGGATCTTATCATGTATCTCTGTATACAGTGAGCTCCCCCTAGTGGTGGCTGCAGACAGGATCTTATCATGTATCTCTGTATACAGGGAGCTCCCTCTAGTGGTGGCTGCAGACAGGATCTTATCATGTAGCTCTGTATACAGGGAGCTCCCCCTAGTGGTGGCTGCAGACAGGGTCTTATCATGTATCTCTGTATACAGGCAGCTCCCCCTAGTGGTGGCTGCAGACAGGGTCTTATCATGTATCTCTGTATACAGGCAGCTCCCCCTAGTGGTGGCTGCAGACAGGATCTTATCATGTAGCTCTGTATACAGGGAGCTCCCCCTAGTGGTGACTGCAGACAGGATCTTATCATGTATGTCTGTATACAGGGAGCTCCTCCTAGTGGTGGCTGCAGACAGGCTCTTATGTATCTCTGTATACAGGGAGCTCCTCCTAGTGGTGACTGCAGACAGGCTCTTGTGTATGTCTGTATACAGGGAGCTCCTCCTAGTGGTGGCTGCAGACAGGATCTTATCATGTATATCTGTATACAGGGAGCTCCCCCTAGTGGTGGCTGCAGACAGGATCTTATGTATCTCTGTATACAGGGAGCTCCCCCTAGTGGTTACTGCAGACAGGCTCTTATGTATGTCTGTATACAGGGAGCTCCTCCTAGTGGTGGCTGCAGACAGGCTCTTATGTATCTCTGTATACAGGGAGCTCCCCCTAGTGGTGGCCAAGACCGATACATTGCAGAGACGACCAACAGAGCACACTGGAGGTTACTGTAGTGCAGATGGCGGGAAGCTTTTGATATGGCAGGCAATTTTGGCTTTCGCAGCAGCTGTAGGATCGGAGTGACACCTGCTGGGTCAGAAGCTCAGATATTTGCCGGTCAGCACTTACCGTCAGCATGTACCTATGGCAGCCTTCCCGCAATCGCCACTCTACTCCGTCCCCGTCCGGTGAGCCGGACCCCGTGAACACCTGCCGGAAGTTTCTCCACCGGCTGCCCAAGTCGTAGGGGAAAATAAAGGTTTCTCCGGTCTGGTAATACTGAATGCGGTCCTTAGCCTGGAGGAAGAGGGTCGGGGATGTGAGCGATACGTTCCGGTGAGTCTGTCGCTCCGCTCATTCCTGCGGAGCATGTCGTATGTCTGACACATTCTGCACAGAAAAGACACAAAAGGGCCAAATATCGGCCCCCGCGGCCCTAACACACCAGCATGGTACTGTGTGCGATACAGCACGTATGCTGCAGATATATGGCCACATAATGGCCAGCAATGCTGACTCATCACACAGGACACGAGGGTAGTACCGCGCTCACTCCCTGACCACGCCTGTCGTATCACTACAACTCCCAGCATTGCCTGACCACGCCTCATGTATCACTACAACTCCCAGCATTGCCTGACCACGCCTCATGTATCACTACAACTCCCAGCATTGCCTGACCACGCCTCATGTATCACTACAACTCCCAGCATTGCCTGACCATGCCTCATGTATCACTACAACTCCCAGCATTGCCTGACCACACCTCATGTATCACTACAACTCCCAGCATTGCCTGACCACGCCTCATGTATCACTACAACTCCCAGCATTGCCTGACCACGCCTCATGTATCACTACAACTCCCAGCATTGCCTGACTACGCCTCATGTATCACTACAACTCCTAGCATTGCCTGACCACACCTCATGTATCACTACAACTCCTAGCATTGCCTGACTACGCCTCATGTATCACTACAACTCCCAGCATTGCCTGACCACGCCTGATGGATCACTAAAAATACCAGCATTGCCTGACCACGCCTGCTGTATAACTACAACTCCCAGCATTGCCTGACCACGCCTGCTGTATAACTACAACTCCTAGCATTGCCTGACTACGCCTCATGTATCACTACAACTCCCAGCATTGCCTGACCACGCCTGATGGATCACTAAAAATACCAGCATTGCCTGACCACGCCTCATGTATCACTACAACTCCCAGCATTGCCTGACTACGCCTCATGTATCACTACAACTCCCAGCATTGCCTGACCACGCCTCATGTATCACTACAACTCCTAGCATTGCCTGACTACGCCTCATGTATCACTACAACTCCCAGCATTGCCTGACCATGCCTGATGGATCACTAAAAATACCAGCATTGCCTGACCACGCCTCATTTATCACTACAACTCCCAGCATTGCCTGACTACGCCTCATGTATCACTACAACTCCTAGCATTGCCTGACCACACCTCATGTATCACTACAACTCCCAGCATTGCCTGACTACGCCTCATGTATCACTACAACTCCCAGCATTGCCTGACCACGCCTGATGGATCACTAAAAATACCAGCATTGCCTGACCACGCCTCATGTATCACTACAACTCCCAGCATTGCGTGACCACGCCTCATGTATCACTACAACTCCCAGCATTGCCTGACCACGCCTCATGTATCACTACAACTCCCAGCATTGCCTGACCACGCCTCATGTATCACTACAACTCCCAGCATTGCCTGACCACGCCTCATGTATCACTACAACTCCTAGCATTGCCTGACCACGCCTCATGTATCACTACAACTCCTAGCATTGCCTGACCACGCCTCATGTATCACTACAACTCCCAGCATTGCCTGACCACGCCTGATGGATCACTACAACTCTCAGCATTGCCTGACCACGCCTCATGTATCACTACAACTCCCAGCATTGCCTGACCACGCCTGATGTATCACTACAACTCCCAGCATTGCCTGACCACGCCTGATGGATCACTAAAAATACCAGCATTGCCTGACCACGCCTCATGTATCACTACAACTCCCAGCATTGCGTGACCACGCCTCATGTATCACTACAACTCCCAGCATTGCCTGACCACGCCTGATGGATCACTACAACTCCCAGCATTGCCTGACCACGCCTGATGTATCACTAAAAATACCAGCATTGCCTGACTATGCCTCATGTATCACTAAAAATACCAGCATTGCCTGACCACGCCTGATGGATCACTACAACTCCCAGCATTGCCTGACCACGCCTGATGTATCACTAAAAATACCAGCATTGCCTGACCACGCCTCATGTATCACTACAACTCCCAGCATTGCCTGACCACGCCTGATGTATCACTATAACTCCCAGCATTGCCTGACCACGCCTGACGTATCACTACAACTCCCAGCATTGCCTGACCACGCCTGCTGTATAACTACAACTCCCAGCATTGCCTGACCACGCCTGCTGTATAACTACAACTCCCAGCATGCCCTGGCAGCAGTATGACACCTGTGGCTTTCACGGCATGCTGGAAGCTGTATGGCTGGAGTGCTAGCTTTGAGCTCCTGGCTGCTTCAGCCTCCGTTCACCATGCTTTACACTGCAGCCTTGTTGGGCCAGATCGTCTGCAGTACATAAATATAAGTCCAGCGTGAAGTCAAAGCCTTGAAATCTAGTTATATATAGAATATATGGAAAAAGGTCATCCGCGGGGACCGTCACATCGGTACTGCCCCCGAAATACATTCACTTCTGCCCTAATATCCTTATGCTACAAAGCCAGGTCCGGACGTATTGGGTTGTCCTGACCGAATCGGAGCTTTATGACCGCCATTAACCCTTTCATCCTGCCAGGAAACTGCAAAAATGAGCAAACCCGACAACTATCCAGCCCCAGCAGCCGGCGGCATTAATCACTTAGGTTTTTGTTCTCTGGCGCCTTCGTCAGACCGGTCCCCACCCCCGAAACCTACCACAATGGTGCCGGTGTGCGAGCCATTGTTGAGGGGTGGGCAGCGTGTTAATGTGACGGACGTACCTTCTCTTCAATCCACGATTCAATGGAGGTTTTATTCCGCAGGATCACTTTCATCTGAAAAACACACACACGAGTAATAATGCGGCAGAGGCGAGCGCGCGGCGAGCAGCGGCATCACAGTCATGTTTTTCTCTTTATTTGACTGTACAATGAGGGTTTTCATCCGGCGTCAATCACCGGCTGCCGCACAATGTGCGAGTGCGGTGCCTCCGGTGAGTGCGGGGGGCTGCGAGCGTGATCTTCTCAGTGGGGGCCGCCGCTCTTTTGTATATCATTTAGCTGGAATCAATTACTCTGTAATAAAAGCATCAATAGCCGTCCACAAAACAGCATCATTATACAATAAGGGCCATGGTGGCGGCGGGATCCCGCGGCCTCGCTGTAATGAGATCTGATGGGACGGAGCTTTGTGCCGCCATTGTAGAAACGGCTTCTGCAACAGGCGAGGAGGAAAGAAAAAGCCGCATTTACCAGAAATCAGGTGTATGGGAGGCGACAGCGGCAGAAATCACACACAAATAGCATGAAGAGCGCCTTCTGTGTTACATTTTACCCATTTTCAAGATCTCTGCTTGCTGTGAATGGGATTATCATTGAGGCCAAAAGCCTGTGCAGGCCGCGTACATCGCAGAGCTGAGGGTCTGTTACAATTCCATGTAGCGTAGGCTATAGCGTGTACGGTAAGGCTGCGTTACCCCCACCTGCAAGTGCGATATCACAACCTCCCGAACTCACGGGTGGAGGACGACGGGCCGAGGAGGACGACGGGCCGAGGAGGACGACGAGGACGACGGGCCGAGGAGGACGACGAGGACGACGGGCCAAGGAGGAGGACAACACCCGCACTCCATCAGGAGGTTAGTAAAGTTCATTGCCTGCGGTGATGACGTCCGCTGTACTCCTGACGTCAGCGCTAGTCACTGACTTCAATGCCCGCTGCGTTCTCACATTACCTCTCGCAGGCGGCCAGAGACTGACTAGCGATAGCTCGCGATACTTTGCTTGTGAACGCGGCGGTCATTAAACTCAGTGATGAGCACTGACGTCAGGAGTACACCGGACTTCATCACGGCAGGTAATGTACCTCGCTAACCTCATGACGTCGGCGCTCGTTATGCCCTGCAGTGATCTGGGCTGACCTCATGATGCTATCTCAGGTCACTGCACTACTCTCCCAGCCAATGGGGAACATTGTTTTCTTCATTGACTGGGACAGTGACTATGGATCGTCATGGGAGCCCCTTATTTGATTACGCAAGATCCGGATTTGTTTTTTTCTTTCCAATAAACTGGTGAAAGAGGGAATGTGTTGGGGAGTGATTTTTCAAATAAAAATTAGTTTGTTGTCTATTTTTTTTTTTTTATTACTGACTGGGTTATTGATGTCAGGTATCTGATAGATGCCGTGACATCACTAACCTTTGAGCTTGATGCCAGGTAACATTACACGTCTGGTATCAATGCCATATATTACCTTGTTTGCCACTGCACCAGGGCAACGGGATGAGCCGAGTAAAGTCCCGGGACTGTCACATCTAATGAATGCGGCAATTCCAGGCGGCTGCTGGCTGATATTTCTAGGCTGGGGGGCTCCCAATGACATGGGTCTCCCCATCCTGAGAATACCAGCCCCCAGCTGTAAGGCTTTATCTTGGCTGTACGACAGACCCACCCACCGGCGGCTGTGATTGGTTGCAGTCCGACAGCTGTCACTCAGCGTGGAGGCACATCTGACTGTAACCAATCACATATGAGGGGAGGAGTGAATATGTATGAGCCTAATGAGTGGCTGGATCGGGAACATCAAAGAGCTGCCGTGGGAGCAGTGTGACAGCCATGTCGGTGATCGGTCAGTGTGTTGCACTTGCTCCTATCACTTTGCCCCAGATTCTGTTCCCCATACACCTTATATGGGGACCAGCATCTGGCCAGAAACCCTGGACTGCATGTAACTCTTCTTCCGTTTGTTTGCGGTCCACAAAAAAACAGAAGCCACACGGACTGTATACGGAATAGGGCGGATGCGGTTGTCACACGGATGCATCTGTGAAAAAAACAGGACTGTTTTTTGCAGACCGTAAAAACAGAACGGTCGTGTGAATAAGCCCTGAGCCTAACACCTTCCCACCGGCCTATAGCTCCACACAACATGACAACCAGTTCATGCGGTTTTCAGGGACTTTAACAAATCCGATGCTTCCATAGGCCACGACTACAACCTGCAACACACCTGAATACAGAACAGCATCCCCACCGCAATGGTCGTCCCGAGGGCCAGTCCTAAGGCAAACAGGGTAACAGCAAAGGCAGAAATACCAAAAGGGACTATGGGAGCCGGCTCCCGACGCGTCACGCTCATGTCGATCTTTACCGAATTCCAACCGAAAGACACCTGAAGAGGAAAGGAAATGAAAAGGTTAAAAATGTCGCCATGCAGACAAAAAAGTGCCACAATGATAAGATCCATTAACTTTTCAGCTACCACCCAGAAGCAGATAACCCAGAAACCTGTGACTGATTCAGCTCACCCGGTTGTACAGCTGTGTGTACATGGTCATGATGAAGATGTAAGAAGCATGGATGCAGCCGAGCGGCGCCAGCAGCAGGAACAGCGTGAAGGACGAGTGGTTGCGGTGGCCGCAGCAGTTATTGATCCAGGGGCAGTGGTGATCCATCTTCATCACACACCTGACACAAGAAATCCATTACTTGCAGCGTGTGCCTCCAGGTGTCCCCCGCCAGGTGCCCCCCACGTCCCCCGCCAGGTGCCCCCCACGTCCCCCGCCAGGTGCCCCCCACGTCCCGCCGGCTCCATCACTCTCATACCTGTTGCACTTGCGGCAGTGGTGGGAGCGCGGCACTTTGTAGCCCTCGCACACCTTGCAATACTGAAGAAACCTGCAGTCCTGAGCGATCTCCTGCAGACACATCACATTCATGAAAGCAAAACACAAGGTGCGGACGGTCAAAAGATCAGTAAGAAAGTAGTCCTGAAGGCAGAGGACAACAGCGATTGTCAGTATTACTTGTGCTGCATTGCCGAACAGTAGGGGTAATACCATGGTCAACACAAAACCACTGAGCAGAGCGATTGTCTGCAGCGGTCACAAGCACAATGCCAGCACTGCACGACAACCTGGCTGCCATGACGGCCTTCAGAAGTGCCGACTACCCATCACTGATTGTGTTGCAGAGAAGCAAATACGTGCACACAATGGACACAAGTCCATGTGACTGACAGCGGCATTTAGATGGTTAAACAGCAGTGATCAGAGGTGGCTCTGGTCGCTGCAGGCAGATGCCGGCTGTACACAGCTCCTGCACCCAACATACAATTACATTCTATTGGGGAAAGAGTTAAACATATAATCTCATCCCACCAGGACCCGCAGCACTGCCGAGAGGAGCGATCAGAGAATGTGCTGCGCTCCTGCCGGCCCCATAAATAATGACATCTATAGGGAAGAGTCTGAGTTACCGCTCCGCAGATGGAAACCGCACAGAGCAGAAACGGCTGAATGTAGGGGTAAACTGCCCCAAAAACACTCATACAGAGGCTTCATCAGAAGGACGGAAGCAATGAACAGAGGATACAAAGCTCTGGCTGAAAAGTGCAGGTATTTGGAGAAGAGGAGTAAATGTTTCTTACCGGTTTCCATCCCAGGGGAACAAAGCCGGGGCCGATGAACATGGCATTAAAGTAATTGTAAAGAATCATAACAGTCCAGTTTATAAGTGTGAGGAAATTAAGACTGGACCCCGGCAAATCCAGAGGCCAGTACCAGAGGATGGAGTCCAGGACGGCTACAATGGAGCAGATTATGATCACCCCCAGAGCGATCAGCGGCCCCCAGTGACATAACCTCCTCAGCTCCCTCAGGTTCTCAAAACTGATAAACCAGTCCAGCTTAGCCATAACTCCTGAGGAATAGACGTCTACTCCGAGAAAAGCCGCCCGCATCCAGCCGGCCTCAGATCATCAAACTGTGCTTCCATCACTCCAGGAGCGAGCGATCCGCCTGCAGGAGAAGAAGAGCATTACATCAACCAGCAATCACAAAGGAACGTACAGGGGGATGCACAAATCCGCAGCACCCAGGTCACCCCCCAATGCCAAAGAGCGAGCAGCAACGCACAACCTACACACTAATGATCCTGTACAGACCCAGAGTTACCTCCTGTATTATACTCCAGAGCTGCACTCACTATTCTGCTGATGCAGTCACTGTGTACATACATTACTGATCCTGAGTTACCTCCTGTATTATACTCCAGAGCTGCACTCACTATTCTGCTGGTGCAGTCACTGTGTACATACATTACATTACTGATCCTGAGTTACATCCATATTACAGAGCTGCACTCACTATTCTGCTGATGCAGTCACTGTGTACGTATATTACTTATTCTCCTCTGATCCTGAGTTACCTCCTGTATTATACTCCAGAGCTGCACTCGCTATTCTGCTGGTGCAGTCACTGTGTACATACATTACTGATCCGGAGTTACCTTCTGTATTATACTCCTCCAGAGCTACACTCACTATTCTGCTGGAGCAGTCCCTATGTACACATATTACTGATCCTGAGTTACATCCATATTCCAGAGCTGCACTCACTATTCTGCTGGTACAGTCACTGAGTACACACATTACTTATTCTCCTCTGATCCCGAGTTACACCCTGTATTATGGTATAGAGCTGCACTCACTATTCTGCTGATAGAGACCTTAATACAGGATCAGAAATGTAATGTATTTACATGGTGACTTAACTAGCAGAATAGTGAGTGCAGCTCTGGAGTACGATACAGGATGTAACTCAGGATCAGTAATGTAATGTATGTACACAGTGACTGCACCAGCAGAATAGTGAGTGCAGCTCTGGAGTATAATACAGGAGGTAACTCAGGATCAGTAATGTAATGTATGTACACAGTGACTGCACCAGCAGAATAGTGAGTGCAGCTCTGGAGTATAATACAGGAGGTAACTCAGGATCAGTAATGTAATGTATGTACACAGTGACTGCACCAGCAGAATAGTGAGTGCAGCTCTGGAGTATAATACAGGAGGTAACTCAGGATCAGAAATGTAATGTATTTACACAGTGACTGCACCAGCAGAATAGTGAGTACAGCTCTTGATTTGTATGACTATGCCAAGTTGCAGGTCAGCTGTCGCTTTTCCCACTCATTCATTGACAGGTGTGTATGACTGTGATTCAGAGTGAAAGATACAGAAATGCAATAATGGAGTAGGTCTCTGAACCACAGGCAGCAGAAAGAGCAGACTGGTCCCCTATAATCGCCACTTGTACACATTGGAGTATTTGGTGAATTTTTTATTTCAATATTTTCTAAGCCAAAACCAGGAGTGTGATGGAAACATGTGCACCCTTCTAGTGAAAACCAGGAGTGGAGCAAACACTCATGTGCTCGGGGCCTAACACTCCTTACAGGCATGTATCGTACAGACCGATTATCTGTATACAGGGTGGATCATGGACGCTCACAGTCAGATAACCTTGTGCCGCACACCTCGGTGCGGAGCGTCCAGGAGTCTCGTGAGTGATCTCTGTGTCTCCCGTAGACTCAACAGTATTTTCTTCTAAGCAAAGAAAAATACATTCCTTCCTGGTAACAGATTGACTCATTTAAAAATGGGGCTTTTTTACAATTGTCCAAAATCATGATACAATTGATGTAATCAAAGTAAAGGTGACATCTATTTGCCAAAGCAGGAACTCCCCTCTATGAAGAGATTGAAATGATTAATGGCAGAACAAGATGAATCAGGAGAAATGATGATTTTATCATTGATGATAAAGGATTGTATCTGCAAAAAGGTCACGATGCATGGTATCAATTTTTTTTTTTTGCAGCATTTCCTCACATGGAGCAGTGAATGTCGTCACTCCGGCTTCAGCGCAGTAAAACTAACTCACGAGTGATCTGTACTGACAGTAAACACTAATTAGACGGCAGCAGCAGAGGTGCGGCAACACACTACAGGCACACGTAAAAATAATCACACCCCGACTCAGGGAGATTATGATCAGGTCAAAAGAATGAGGGCATGACAGGAGGAGCAAAAGAGGCGCGCCCAACACCAGGGGAACAGAAAGGAGAAAGAACAAAGTCTGCACAGAAATGACCCAAATAAGTCACAATGCGATATTCAAATATGTGGTGAAGAAAAATCTGCAGAGAGGCTTCAACAATGCAGAATCCCTGCGTAACCTGAGTCTGAGACGGAAAGGCTGGGGGGGGGGGAAGGGGGTTGATGTGAGAGAGGGACTGACTGCAGCGAAGACGACGGGTAGGGGGTGACGGTAGAGACACACAATGGGGAGGTCAGGGAGGGGGGGGGGGTGGAAAGAGGGTGCACAACGGAGAGGACGGGGTAGGGGGTGGTGGCAGAGGCCCACAATGGGGAGGTTGGGGGGGGGATGGGGTGGAGAGAGGGTGCACAATGGAGAGGATGGGGTAGGGGGTGATGGTAGAGGCCACAATGGGGAGGTCGGGGGAGAGGGGGTGGAGAGAGGGTCCACAACGGGAGAGGATGGGGTGATGGTAGAGGCCATAATGGGGAGGTCGGGGGAGGGGGGGAGGGGTGGAGAGAGGGTCCACAACGGAGAGGATGGGGTAGGGGGCTGATGGTAGAGGCCCACAATGAGGAGGTCGGGGGAGGGGGGTGGAGAGAGGGTCCACAACGGAGAAGATGGTGTAGGGGGTGATGGTACAGGCCACAATGGGGAGGTCCACAACGGAAAGAATGGGGTAGGGGGTGATGGTAGGGGCCCACAATGGGGCGGTCCGGGAGGGGAAAGGGAAAGAGGGTGCACAACGGGGAGGACGGGGTAGAGGGTGATGGTAAAGGCCCAAAATTTTTGGGGAGAGCGAGGGTCCACAATGGAGGCCAGAAGCAGGACTGAGGGTCCGCAGTGGACAGACCGGAGGGGGTCCATGTTGTTTGTTGCTCTGATGGTCCACAGTGGATTCCCTCAGAGGGTCCGCAACGGAGGGAACAGGAGTTTTGGAGAGGGTCCACAACGGAGAGACCTGGGAAGGGGGGGACCGAGAGTCTACAATGGAGATGCCAGGAGGGGAGAGAGGGTCCGCAATGGAGAGGCCACAGGGGGTACATGTTGCTCCGATGGTCCCCACTAAATTCCCTATTTTGTGTACCTCGTCCATTGCAGCCTCCATTCAGGGGTCACCCACATGTTAGAGGGTCCTGCAGGGAATCCACCACAGCCATTACTGGCCGCTGCTGCTCAGGGCCCCTCTACTGATCACAGCAGGTTTACTGACCGGGAGCATTACACCTGGAGCCGCCAGTGACACCGGAGCGAGCTCTCACCGGGAAGGTCATTGTGAGGCAACGAAGAAACCACCCAAAACAAGACACTACAGCCCCCTCCACCTGCACCGAGGAGCACCACCCCCACCGTACCTCACAGCACCGCGCGGGGACAACTCCCATCCTCCGCGCCGCTCCGCTGCCCTCCGAGCCAGCAAGACACTCACTTCCGGGTTGTGTCCCCTGTAATACTGCTCCGCCCGGAACAGAGACGCGGCAGCTCCAGCCCTGCGGTGATTGGTTCCGCCCACAGTGTCCCGGTACAAAGCTCCGCACTGATAACTGATGGATTAAAGGGATGAAAAGAAAAGAAGGATGAAAGAACAAGGAAGAAGAAAGAAGGAAGAACAAGAAAAAAGAGGAAATAAGAAGAACGAGGAATAAAGAAGAAAGAAGGAAGAAGAAAGAGAAAGAAGAATGATGAAAGAAGGAAGAATAAAAAAGGAGGAAAGAAGAAGAAAGAGAGAAGGAAGGAAGAAGAAGCAATAAGAAATAAGAAAGAAGGAGGAAGAAACAAAAAAGAAGAAAGAACAAGAAAAAAGAAGAAAAAAGAAGAAAGAAGAACGAGGAATAAAGAAGAAGGAAGAAGAAATAGAAAGAAGAAAGATGAAAGAAGGAAGAACAAAAAAGAAGGAAAGAAGAAGAAAAAAGAAAGAAGGAAAAAGAAGAAATAAGAATGAAGAAGAAAGAAGGAAGAACAAGAAAAAGGAAGAAAGAAGAACGAGGAATAAAGAAGAAGGAAGAAAGAAGGAAGAAGAAAGAGGAAGAAGAAGAAAGATGAAAGAAGGAAGAACAAAAAAGGAGGAAAGAAGAAGAAAAAAGAAAGGAAAAAGAAGCAATAAGAAATAAGAATGAAGAAGAAAGAAGGAAGAACAAGAAAAAAGAAGAAAAAGGAAGAAAGAAGAAGAACGAGGAATAAAGAAGAAGGAAGAAGAAAGAGGAAGAAGAAAGATGAAAGAAGGAAGAACAAAAAAAGGAAAGAAGAAAAAAGAAAGAAGGAAAAAGAAGCAATTAGAAATAAGAATGAAGAAGAAAGAAGGAGGAAGAAACAAAAAAGAAGAAGGAAGACAAAGAAAGAAAGAAGGAAGGAAAAAAAAGAAGGAAGAAGAGTAAGGAAGAAATAGAAAGAAGGAAGAAAGAAGATGAAATAAGAAGGAAGAAGAAGAAAGAAGAAAAAGAAGGAAGGAAGAAGGAAAACAAGAAGGAAGAAGAGTAAGGAATAAGCATTGCAGTGTCCCCCCCTGCGGCCCTCCATGTCTCCCCCAGCACAGGTCGCGGTGACACTGGCTCTGGGGGCTCTGGAGCCATGTTTGCGTTGTTGTCAGCTCTTCCTCATTTCATCCGTTTTCTCATATGAAATAAATATAACCCGTTAACTGGTGAGACGTGGCCCCGCTCCGCTGACATCTGTAGACTCTCTGTTATTTTTTGTTTTCATGGACCAACACGGATCACAGGAGGACTCATCTCCGCTTTATTTTTGGACATTCTTCCCCCCACAAAAAGATGTGAAAAGGTTAATTAGTTATAATGAGAATGTAGCCCCCAAAAATGAGAAAGGACATGTGAGACCGGCGCCAGGGATTGTGCAGACGACGTCTTTTCCACGTAGACTTTTCCAGGAGGGAGACGCTTCAGGAGACGCTGATGGAGTTATTTTTTTCCCTGAATTTTTTTTGCATTTCTTTAGTTGTTTTTGCTGACAGTGTTTTTTTAGTGTTTTATTCTTTTTTTTTTTTACTGGTGTTTTTCACTTGTTTTTTTTCTCTCCATTCAACCAGTACTGATATCAGAAGTGGAAACACCGGGGTGGATTCTTACCCTTCCCATTAACTTGTGCAGAACATGTCAACAGAAATGCCTGAAGTCTGGAGCCGTCTCTTCTTTTACCCACTTTGCTGTTTTGGAAACCTGAAGTGGTTAAAAGATGCTGAATAACCTGAACATGTGAACGGAGAGCAGTTCTAAGGCAATGTTCACACATTGCATTTTCTTTTAATGCTGTTTTATGCAAATAAAAAAATCATCTTCTTTGGGTCTGTGCACACTGTGTTTTTATCAAGTTTTTTTTAATGCAGTTTTGACACAAAATTGGATGCAAGTCCTTACGCCAGCAAAGTCAATGAGAATCCTGAAGTTTTGTGCAAATGTTGCTTTTTTCCTTGTAGATTTGGTGCAGAAATAAATCTGCAGCTGACGATTCTTTCAGCATTTTTGCAGCATTTTTCCACCCCAGAATGCATAGAAACCATAGGGAAAAAATGCATAAAAACACAGTAAAAAGTGTGTTTTTTTTCTGCCAAAAGATGCAGATTTGGTGATGTTTCTGCTTGCAAATGTAACCTCTTAAGGCTGCTTTCACACTACATTTTTTTAACATGCGTCATGAACATTTTTTTGCTGTAAAAGTGGATCCTGTTTTTAAAAGAAAGACGCATTCAAACGCATGTGTTATTTTGCAGGATCCTGCCACTTGAAGTTTATGGGCGGGCATTGAAGTCATGTGATCGGGAGAGAGGGGAACTGAACGTGATAGACTGGGAGCCGGCATCTGTCAGCTGCAGTCGCTGGTAACCAAGGTAACCAAGGTAAACATCGGGTAACTAAGCAAAGTGCTTTGCTTGGATACCCGATATTTACCTTGGTTATGAGCGTCCGTAGCTGCTAGGATCCGGGCTGCCTGCTCATGTAACCAAGGTAAACATCGGGTAACTAAGCGAAGCGCTTTGCTTGGTTACCCGATATTTACCTTGGTTACGAGCGTCCGCCGCTCTCAGGCGGGGGAGAGAGAGAGGAGAGAGAGAGAGGGAGGGGGAGAGAGGGAGGGGAGAGAGAGACTGATCACGCCAGGCTGGTTTCTGGGCATGCTCAGTAGAGCAAGCAGGATCCTGTCTATCAGCATGCCAGCATTCACATGCTTTTGCGTGCAGTATAGTCAGGATCCAGTGAAAAACAGTATTGGGACGCAGCTCAATAACGCTACAAGTAGCGGCAAGTCGCTGGATCCTCACTATAACGCACTCAAACGCATGTGTAAGCGAGTCCATTGCAAATGCATTGAAATTAAAACGCATTTGCACTGGATCCGTTTTTGCGTTAAAAAAACGTTCATGACGCATGCTAAAAAAACGTAGTGTGAAAGCAGCCTAAGCCGTGTTCACACATGGTGTTTTTGCAGCATTTTTTTAGTATGCTGCCTTCACAGTCCCAGCAAAGTCTGAGATTCCAGAAATCTCGTGCAAACACAAAACACCTGTTTTTTCTCCTGACTTTTTTTTATCAGCCTCTTTGGTTTTTGAAAGATCGTTTTTTACCGTTTTTGCTGCTGTTTTACCTCTTTTTTCTCACCCATACAAATCAATGAGGAAATGCAGAATCCGGGCAAAACCGTGAGAAACTGCGGCACAACCACGTTATTTCCTGGAAAAAGATTAGGTTGTGCTGCAGAAAAAAACCTGAGGCCCTGTGTGAACATAGCCCCAAGGCCCAGTGCTCATGCTGTGTAGTTTTGACGCATATTTTCAGAAATCTGCATGTCCATTGTGAAGCCAGCAAAGTCTATGAGAATTCAGAAGTGCTGCGCCCACGTTGCTTATTTTTCCCTTGCGTATTTGGTGCAGATTTGATGCAGAAAAAAAGAAATCTGCAACAAATACGAAAGGGAAAAATACTCAACGTGGGCGCAGCACTTCTGAATTCTCATAGACTTTGCTGGCTTCACAATGGACATGCAGATTTTGCTGCAGATTTCTGAAAATCTGCATCAAAATCCGCGTCAAAATCTGTAGCGTGGGCACAGGGCCTACCAGTCAATTCTTTAAGTGTTTTTCACCATAGAAAGCGATGAGAAAGTGCAAAAATGCTGGAAATAATCCTGAAAATAATGCTGGAGATAATGCAACTAATGTGTTTTTGCTGAATGAAACTAACTGTATTAAACATGTAGACAAATGACACGAAATATAATCTGCAGCAAAACTGCTTTGTGTAAGCAGCGTCTATGCAGGTGCTGCCTGCAAAAAAAGCAGCAGAAAAGCACCGTGTGAACGTCGCCTTACATAGAAATACAGATGTTCAGTCTTTTGAGCATTTTTTGGATGTTTTTTTCAGGTGTTTTTGGAACAGATTCTGCCTGAAAAAACCTCTGTGCACCGACATCTGATATTTACCCCAACAACTTCAAATGTAAGAATCACGAAAATTCAGATTTCTTCCTTGATAAGTGATGGATCATAAGAGCAGACACCGTGCTGATGACACCGGGGGACACATTGATGTGACAGCAGGTGACATTAGCGCTGTGATGTCACCGTCCGCCATTGCTGGTGTGCACCGCTGTCCACAGTCTTGCCTTTCCTCGGTCAGTACATGGCGTCCGTTCTGTACATATTATCGTCTGGATGAGCCCCGGACGTCGTTTTTCTTTCATCCATTTTGTGGATCAAACTGAAAAAACATGGATTCTGCTCAGATTGCAAAATGTGACACAAAAATGGCCCCAGACTTGGAAAATAACGCAGGTGTGAATCCTGCCTTATGGGGAGGTGCAGCTGCTAATGTCTATCATTGTGGGGGTTATTGCATTGTGAGGGGCTTCTTCTCCTAGACTCCGGCTGACACTGACTCCGGGGCTGTCACTACAGGCGCTAACAGAGAAGCCAATCAGATTACACCTTTCATTTTCACAAGCAAAAAAATGAAAGTTGGTACATGATGTGATTGGCTGCTTTAGAGATGGTTGCCAGGATATCGATTAAACCAACCAATCAGATTACAGCTTTCATCTAAAACAACCAATCAGATTATAGTTTTCATCTAGAACAACCCAATCAGATTACAGCTTTCATTTTTCACACTAAGGTTCAGGTTGGAGGATGAGAGCTGAGGCGTGATTGGCTGCAGTCGGCGGCGCTCCCTCCGGTAGGACACGGCCTGGATCCCTTTGATTGTTTATTATGGCCGGGGTGTGACATTCCTCCTCCACCTCTCCGCCATCAGGACTACGGCAGCTGCAGGTTGCCAAGGAAGAGCTGGTTACTAAGGGCGCCGGGGAGCGCGGAGTGAGCGGACCGGCGGAAGTGGTTGGAGAGGAGACTTCCGGTTGTCACTCTGCTCTCTGCTGCCTGGATAAACATGTCTGCCGAGTTCCAGGGTTATGAGCAGGACTATGGCGTCCTCACAGCCGAGATCACCAACAGGATCGGGAAGGTCCCGAAACTGTCAGGAGGTGAGACCGGGAGAAATACGGGGGAGACCCCCAGAGATGAGGGGAGACCGGGAGATAGATGAGGGGAGACCGGGAGAGAGATGAGGGGACAGACACCCAGAGATGAGGGGAGACCGGGAGAGAGATGAGGGGACAGACCCCCACAGAGATGAGAGGAGGCCGGGAGAGAGACCAGGGAGAGACCCCCCCCCAGAGATGAGGGGAGACCGGGAGAAATATGAGGGGACAGACCCCCACAGATGAGGGGAGACTGCTGGGGACAAGGGAGAGACCCCCAGAGATGAGAGAAGACTGCTGGGGACATTGGAGAGACCCCCAGAGATGAGGGGAGACCGGGAGAGAGATGAGGGGACAGACCCCCAAAGATGAGGGGAGACCGGGAGAGAGATGAGGGGACAGACCCCCACAGATGAAGGGAGACTGCTGGGGACAAGGGAGAGACCCCCAGAGATGAGAGAAGACTGCTGGGGACAATGGAGAGACCCCCAGAGATGAGGGGAGACCGGGAGAGAGATGAGGGGACAGACCCCCAAAGATGAGGGGAGACAGGGAGAGAGATGAGGGGACAGACCCCCAAAGATGAGGGGAGACAGGGAGAGAGATGAGGGGACAGACCCCCAAAGATGAGGGGAGACAGGAAGAGAGATGAGGGGACAGACCCCCACAGATGAGGAGAGACAGGGAGAGACCCCCAGAGATGAAGGGAGATTAGGAGAGAGATGAGGGGAAAGACCCCCAGAGATGAGGGGAGACTCCTGGGGACAAGGGAGAGACCCCCAGAGATGAGGGGAGACCAGGAGAGAGATGAGGGGACAGACCCCCACAGATGAGTGAGGGGAGACCGCTAAACAGGATAAAGACCCCCAGAGATGAGGGGAGAGCCTGTCGGGAGACAAGCGAGAGACCCCCAGAGAGGAACGGAGACTGCTGGGGACAAGAGAGACCCCCAGTGATGAGGGGAGACTGCTGGGAACAAGGGAGAAACCCCCAGAGATGAGGGGAGACTGCTGGGGACAAGGGAGAGACCCCCAAAGATGAGGGGAGACTGCTGGGGACAAGGGAGAGACCCCCAAAGATGAGGGGAGACTGCTGGGAATAAGTGAGAGACTCCCAGAGATGAGGGGAGAGGCTGCTAGACATGAAAGAGGCCTCCAGAGATGAGGGGACAGACCCCCCCCCCCAAAGATTGGGGTCTCTCCCTTGTATCCCCTCGAGATGAGGGAAGAGCCTGCTGGGGACAAGGGAGAGACCCCCAAAGATGAGGGAAGACTGCTAGAGACAAGAGAGAGAACCCCCCCCCCCCAGAGAGAAGTGAAGATAGCTGGGGACAAGGGAGAGACCCTCAGAGATGAGATGAGGGGAGACCACCAGGGGCAAGGGAAGACTGCTGGGGTCAAGGGGGAGACCCCCAGAGATAAGATGAGGGGAGACCGCCGGGGGCAAAGGAAGACAGCTTGGGACAAGGGAGAGACCCCCAGAGATGAGAGGAGAACTCCATACACAAGGGGAGACTGTTGGGGTCAAGCGGCAGGCCCCTAGAGAGGAGGTCTTGGCAGCGTCTCCGTGGACTGTGGCATGCTGTGCGGTCGGCGGTCTCGGCAGCGTCTCTGTGGATTGTGGCAGACTGTGTGGTCGGCGGTCTCGGCAGCGTCTCTGTGGATTGTAGCAGACTGTGTGGTCGGCGGTCTCGGCAGCGTCCTTGTTGGCTGTGCGGTCTCGGCAGCGTCTCCATGGACTGTGGCAGGCTGTGCTGTCTCGGCAGCGTCTCCGTGGACTGTGGCAGGCTGTGCGGTTGGCGGTTTCAGCAGCATCCTCGTGGACTGTGGCAGGCTGTGCGGTCGGCGGTCTCGGCAGCGTCCTTGTTGGCTGTGCGGTCGGCGGTCTCGGCAGCGTCTCCATGGACTGTGGAAGGCTGTGCGGTCTCGGCAGCGTCTCCTTGGACTGTGGCAGGCTGTGCGGTCGGCGGTCTCGGCAGCGTCTCCTTGGACTGTGGCAGGCTGTGCGGTCGGCGGTCTCGGCAGCGACCCCGTGGACTGTGGCAGGCTGTGCGGTCGGCGGTCTCGGCAGCGTTCCCGTGGACTGTGGCAGGCTGTGCGGTCGGCGGTCTCGGCAGCAACCCCATGGACTGTGGCAGGCTGTGCGGTCGGCGGTCTCGGCAGCGACCCCGTGGACTGTGGCAGGCTGTGCGGTCGGCGGTCTCGGCAGCTTTCCCGTGGACTGTGGCAGGCTGTGCGGTCAGCGGTCTCGGCAGCAACCCCATGGACTGTGGCAGGCTGTGCGGTCGGCGGTCTCGGCAGCGACCCCGTGGACTGTGGCAGGCTGTGCGGTCGGCGGTCTCGGCAGCGACCCCGTGGACTGTGGCAGGCTGTGCGGTCGGCGGTCTCGGCAGCGTTCCCGTGGACTGTGGCAGGCTGTGCGGTCGGCGGTCTCGGCAGCGTCTCCGTTGTCTGTGGCGGGCTGTGCGATCGGCGGTCTCGGCAGCGTCTCCGTTGTCTGTGGCAGGCTGTGCGGTCTCGGCAGTGTCCTCGTGGACTGTGGCAGGCTGTGCGGTCGGCGGTCTCGGCAGTGTCCTCGTGGACTGTGGCAGGCTGTGCGGTCGGCGGTCTCGGCAGTGTCCTCGTGGACTGTGGCAGGCTGTGCGGTCGGCGGTCTCGGCAGTGTCCTCGTGGACTGTGGCAGGCTGTGCGGTCGGCGGTCTCGGCAGTGTCCTCGTGGACTGTAGCAGGCTGTGCGGTCGGCCGTCTCGGCAGTGTTCTCGTGGACTGTGGAAGGCTGTGCGGTCGGCGGTCTCGGCAGCGTCTCCGTTGCCTGTGGCAGGCTGTGCGGTCGGCGGTCTCGGCAGCGTCTCCGTTGTCTGTGGCGTGCTGTGCGGTCGGCGGTCTCGGCAGCGTCTCCGTTGTCTGTGGCGTGCTGTGCGGTCGGCGGTCTCGGCAGCATCCTCGTGGACTGTGGCGGGCTGTGTGGTCGGCGGTCTCGGCAGCGTCTCCGTTGTCTGTGACGGGCTGTGCGGTCGGCGGTCTCGGCAGCATCCTCGTGGACTGTGGCGGGCTGTGCGGTCGGCGGTCTCGGCAGCGTCTCCGTTGTCTGTGGCAGGCTGTGCGGTCTCGGCAGCGTCTCCGTGGACTGTGGCAGGCTGTGCGGTCGGCGGACTCGGCAGCGTCTCCGTTGTCTGTGGCAGGCTGTGCGGTCGGCGGTCTCGGCAGCATCCTCGTGGACTGTGGCAGGCTGTGCGGTCGGCAGTCTCGGCAGCTTCTCCGTGGACTGTGGCAGGCTGTGCGGTGTGGCAGGCTGTGCGGTCTCGGCAGCGTTCCCGTGGACTGTGGCAGGCTGTGCGGTCTCGGCAGCATTCCCGTGGACTGTGGCAGGCTGTGCGGTCTCGGCAGCGTTCCCGTGGACTTGGCAGGCTGTGCGGTCTCGGCAGCGTTCCCGTGGACTGTGGCAGGCTGTGCGGTCTCGGCAGCGTTCCCGTGGACTGTGGCAGGCTGTGCGGTCGGCGGTCTCGGCAGCGTCTCCGTGGACTGTGGCAGGCTGTGCGGTCGGCTGTCTCGGCAGCATCCTCGTGGACTGTGGCAGGCTGTGCGGTCGGCGGTCTCGGCAGCGTCTCCGTGGATTGTGGCAGGCTGTGCGGTCGGCGGTCTCGGCAGTGTCTCCGTGGACTGTGGCAGGCTGTGCGGTCGGCTGTCTCGGCAGCATCCTCATGGACTGTGGCAGGCTGTGCGGTCGGCGGTCTCGGCAGCGTCTCCGTGGATTGTGGGAGGCTGTGCGGTCGGCGGTCTCGGCAGCATCCTCGTGGACTGTGGCAGGCTGTGCGGTCTCGGCAGCATCCTCGTGGACTGTGGCAGGCTGTGCGGTCGGCGGTCTCGGCAGCGTTCCCGTGGACTGTGGCAGGCTGTGCGGTCGGCGGTCTCGGCAGCGTCTCCGTTGTCTGTGGCGGGCTGTGCGGTCGGCGGTCTCGGCAGCGTCTCCGTTGTCTGTGGCAGGCTGTGCGGTCGGCGGTCTCGGCAGTGTCCTCGTGGACTGTGGCAGGCTGTGCGGTCGGCGGTCTCGGCAGTGTCCTCGTGGACTGTGGCAGGCTGTGCGGTCGGCGGTCTCGGCAGTGTTCTCGTGGACTGTGGAAGGCTGTGCGGTCGGCGGTCTCGGCAGCGTCTCCGTTGCCTGTGGCAGGCTGTGCGGTCGGCGGTCTCGGCAGCGTCTCCGTTGCCTGTGGCAGGCTGTGCGGTCGGCGGTCTCGGCAGCGTCTCCGTTGTCTGTGGCGTGCTGTGCGGTCAGCGGTCTCGGCAGCGTCTCCGTTGTCTGTGGCGTGCTGTGCGGTCGGCGGTCTCGGCAGCATCCTCGTGGACTGTGGCGGGCTGTGTGGTCGGCGGTCTCGGCAGCATCCTCGTGCACTGTGGCGGGCTGTGCGGTCGGCGGTCTCGGCAGCGTCTCCGTTGTCTGTGGCAGGCTGTGCGGTCTCGGCAGCGTCTCCGTGGACTGTGGCAGGCTGTGCGGTCGGCGGACTCGGCAGCGTCTCCGTTGTCTGTGGCAGGCTGTGCGGTCGGCGGTCTCGGCAGCATCCTCGTGGACTGTGGCAGGCTGTGCGGTCGGCAGTCTCGGCAGCTTCTCCGTGGACTGTGGCAGGCTGTGCGGTGTGGCAGGCTGTGCGGTCTCGGCAGCGTTCCCGTGGACTGTGGCAGGCTGTGCGGTCTCGGCAGCATTTCCGTGGACTGTGGCAGGCTGTGCGGTCTCGGCAGCGTTCCCGTGGACTGTGACAGGCTGTGCGGTCTCGGCAGCGTTCCCGTGGACTGTGGCAGGCTGTGCGGTCGGCGGTCTCGGCAGCGTCTCCGTGGACTGTGGCAGGCTGTGCGGTCGGCGGACTCGGCAGCGTCTCCGTTGTCTGTGGCAGGCTGTGCGGTCGGCGGTCTCGGCAGCATCCTCGTGGACTGTGGCAGGCTGTGCGGTCGGCAGTCTCGGCAGCTTCTCCGTGGACTGTGGCAGGCTGTGCGGTGTGGCAGGCTGTGCGGTCTCGGCAGCGTTCCCGTGGACTGTGGCAGGCTGTGCGGTCTCGGCAGCATTCCCGTGGACTGTGGCAGGCTGTGCGGTCTCGGCAGCGTTCCCGTGGACTGTGACAGGCTGTGCGGTCTCGGCAGCGTTCCCGTGGACTGTGGCAGGCTGTGCGGTCGGCGGTCTCGGCAGCGTCTCCGTGGACTGTGGCAGGCTGTGCGGTCGGCTGTCTAGGCAGCATGCTCGTGGACTGTGGCAGGCTGTGCGGTCGGCGGTCTCGGCAGCGTCTCCGTGGATTGTGGCAGGCTGTGCGGTCGGCGGTCTCGGCAGTGTCTCCGTGGACTGTGGCAGGCTGTGCGGTCGGCTGTCTCGGCAGCATCCTCGTGGACTGTGGCAGGCTGTGCGGTCGGCGGTCTCGGCAGCGTCTCCGTGGATTGTGGCAGGCTGTGCGGTCGGCGGTCTCGGCAGCATCCTCGTGGACTGTGGCAGGCTGTGCGGTCTCGGCAGCATCCTCGTGGACTGTGGCAGGCTGTGCGGTCGGCGGTCTCGGCAGCGTGTCCGTGGATTGTGGCAGGCTGTGCGGTCTCGGCAGCGTTCCCGTGGACTGTGGCAGGCTGTGCGGTCGGCGGTCTCGGCAGCATCCTCGTGGACTGGCAGGCTGTGCGGTCGGCGGTCTCGGCAGCATCCTCGTGGATTGTGGCAGGCTGTGCGGTCAGCGGTCTCGGCAGCATCCTCGTGGATTGTGGCAGGCTGTGCGGTCGGTGGTCTCGGCAGCATCCTCGTGGATTGTGGCAGGCTGTGCGGTCGGTGGTCTCGGCAGCATCCTCGTGGACTGTGGCAAGCTGTGCGGTTGGCGGTCTCGGCAGCATCCTCGTGGACTGTGGCGGGCTGTGCGGTCGGCGGTCTCGGCAGCGTCTCTGTGGACTGTGGCAGGCTGTGCGGTCTCGGCAGCGTTCCCGTGGATTGTGGCAGGCTGTGCGGTCGGCGGTCTCGGCAGCGTCTCCGTGGATTGTGGCAGGCTGTGCGGTCGGCGGTCTCGGCAGCATCCTCGTGGACTGTGGCAGGCTGTGCGGTCTCGGCAGCATCCTCGTGGACTGTGGCAGGCTGTGCGGTCTCGGCAGCATCCTCGTGGATTGTGGCAGGCTGTGCGGTCTCGGCAGCATCCTCGTGGACTGTGGCAGGCTGTGCGGTCGGCGGTCTCGGCAGCATCCTCGTGGACTGTGGCAGGCTGTGCGGTCTCGGCAGCATCCTCGTGGACTGTGGCAGGCTGTGCGGTCTCGGCAGCATCCTCGTGGATTGTGGCAGGCTGTGCGGTCTCGGCAGCATCCTCGTGGATTGTGGCAGGCTGTGCGGTCTCGGCAGCATCCTCGTGGACTGTGGCAGGCTGTGCGGTCGGCGGTCTCGGCAGCATCCTCGTGGACTGTGGCAGGCTGTGCGGTCTCGGCAGCATCCTCGTGGACTGTGGCAGGCTGTGCGGTCTCGGCAGCATCCTCGTGGATTGTGGCAGGCTGTGCGGTCTCGGCAGCATCCTCGTGGATTGTGGCAGGCTGTGCGGTCTCGGCAGCATCCTCGTGGACTGTGGCAGGCTGTGCGGTCTCGGCAGCGTTCCCGTGGACTGTGGCAGGCTGTGCGGTCGGCGGTCTCGGCAGCATCTTCGTGGATTGTGGCAGGCTGTGCGGTCGGCGGTCTCGGCAGCATCCTCGTGGACTGTGGCAGGCTGTGCGGTCTGCGGTCTCGGCAGCGTTCCCGTGGACTGTGGCAGGCTGTGCGGTCTCGGCAGTGTTCTCATGGACTGTGGCAGGCTGTGCGGTCGGTGGTCTCGGCAGTGTTCTCATGGACTGTGGCAGGCTGTGCGGTCGGCGGTCTCGGCAGCATCCTCGTGGACTGTGGCAGGCTGTGCGGTCGGCGGTCTCGGCAGCGTCTCCGTGGACTGTGGCAGGCTGTGCGGTCGGCGGTCTCGGCAGCATCCTCGTGGACTGTGGCAGGCTGTGCGGTCGGCGGTCTCGGCAGCATCCTTGTGGACTGTGGCAGGCTGTGCGGTCGGCGGTCTCGGCAGCGTCTCCGTGGATTGTGGCAGGCTGTGCGGTCGGTGGTCTCGGCAGCATCCTCGTGGACTGTGGCAGGCTGTGCGGTCTCGGCAGCATCCTCGTGGACTGTGGCAGGCTGTGCGGTCTCGGCAGCGGCTCTGTGGACTGTGGCAGGCTGTGCAGTCTCGGCAGCATCCTCGTGGACTGTGGCAGGCTGTGCGGTCTCGGCAGCATCCTCGTGGACTGTGGCAGGCTGTGCGGTCTCGGCAGCATCCTCGTGGATTGTGGCAGGCTGTGCGGTCTCGGCAGCATCCTCGTGGATTGTGGCAGGCTGTGCGGTCTCGGCAGCATCCTCGTGGACTGTGGCAGGCTGTGCGGTCGGTGGTCGCGGCAGCGGCTCTGTGGACTGTGGCAGGCTGTGCGGTCTCGGCAGCGTTCCCGTGCATGGTCTGAGCGCACAGTGATCACCGCGTTTGTCTCTTACAGAGGAGAAGAAGCAGATGGTGATGAATGTGGAGAAGCAGCTGGAGGAGGCCAAGGAGCTGGTGAGTGTATGAGGCAGGAGCGGTCACACAGCGCCCCCATCAGCTGTGGGGTGAAGCGGGGTGACAGTGGCCGAGGGTCGCCTCTTATGTTACTACCATTGTGCACATTTATTAAGTGAACCCCTGGAGGCGCTGCACAATGTGCCCCATCCCGGGGGGTTATTGTGAAATTACATCTCGCACTATCTGCTGCCGGACACAAATTGTGACATATTGGGAGGATTGTTCCTCCACCGAGGAGCCGGTCACAGGCCATTCCTGTTTGTGGTTTTATAAAGCTTAATCATGGGACTTGAAACGTTGGGTAGGATCTCTGCTTGCTGCCAGATGTGGCTGTGCACACAGCGCCATACACTGTGATGTGGCCGATCCCGGGAATTGCAGCTCGGAGCACACTCACTGTATGCGCTTGCCTATTTGGGCTAGCCCACATGACCAGGGTGGTATCACCTCTTACAGTGATGGCTTTCAGTACCTAACTTGTGCCTTTGGAGTGAGATATTTGCTCCTACAAGTTTAGGAATAAAGGTAATTTTTATAATAAAAATAATCCTAATAATTAGTAGGAGCGTGGATCTGGGGCGGTGGCAGACGTCCGTGGCTGTGTTACTGGAGACCGGCACACCGCCTGTTGCCCGCTGGACTCCCCGGTATCTTCTCTGATAACGTAGACGTGGCGCGATGTCCTGTGTTGTGCCGCAGTGACAAGGTCGCACCGGCCGGCTAATTCAAAGAGGAGCCAAGGGTGGAGGTGGTTCACGGGGCTCTGGTCCGGCACCCGGGGGCAGGACCATCTCTACTATTCAGGTAGTCCCAGTGTAGATTGTATCCACGTGTCCGTGTCCGCTGCTCAGAAACGTGGCTGCTGCCACAACATGGGGGGGGAGTTTTGTAAAACCGTTAAAGTTAATAAAAAACTGCATACCGATGCATTAGACCCAATGGGGCTGCTGTACTTATTTTGATAAGTCGTGTCTGAATGGCTGTACACTCCTCAAATTAAAATTACTATCTTGTGAATCCGGCCAAAGACTCCACTTAATATGAAGCAGGAAACGTTCACAAAGTATCATCCAGCCATTCTGCCGTGGATCTGAAGCAATGCACCGGCCTCATCAGGTACAAGCGATCTATTTACTGTGTGCAGTTTGTATGGTGAGATCTGGATCCGCTTTACAAGTCACTGGTGAAGACCGTGTTTGGGACATGAGCACCGTTCACCTGTCCTAAACTCCAGGCGTGTTACCTGCCGCCATACGGTGCCACAATCTGCGTCACTGGAATGGCACGAGGCGGCTTCAGCCTCCACATGTCAATAATTGATGGATAATCCTCGGCCCCATTCATTCTTCACCCTGTAAGGTGCGGCCCGGTGCATTTTCTGTTTTCATTTATTATTCCCCTTTTCTAAGAGGCATAACTTTAATTTTATCATTTTTAATTGTAACTGGAGAAAAACAAAGTTATTTTTTTTTTTTTTTATTTATTATTATTTTGTTTTTATTTTCCACACCATTTTCTTTTCTTCCCCTTAGGAGGCTTGTTCTTTATACTCCAGCGGCCGGACCCCACTGATCCGCAACTTATCACCGCTGCTTTATAATGACAAAACTGGAGTGGTTCTGGAATATGAAATGTCAGCTCCTGTGGGGTCTTCATAGCTGGGGTCTCGGCAGACTGGGGGCTGTGCATGGAATGAGCTCCGGCCGGGGGTCCGAATGTCCCTCATTCTGCTAGTAAAAATCATCAGTGCAAGGCTTTATCCAGTGCGGGGCTACTATGGACCACCCTGGGGATCCCGTCCAGACCCACCATCATCGGTATCTCTTCAGCCCCGGAGCCGCTGATACGTCATCAGTGCAAGGCTTTATCCAGTGCAGGGCCACTATGGACCACCCTGGGGATCCCGTCCAGACCCACCATCATCGGTATCTCTTCAGCCCCAGAGCCGCTGATACGTCATCAGTGCAAGGCTTTATCCAGTGCAGGGCCACTATGGACCACCCTGGGGGTCCCGTCCAGACCCACCATCATCGGTGTCTCTTCAGGCCCGGAGCCACTGATCCGTCATCAGTGCAAGGCTTTATCCAGTGCAGGGCCACAATGGACCACCCTGGGGGTCCCGTCCAGAGCCACAATCATCGGTGTCTCTTCAGCCCCGGGCCGCTGATACGTCATCAGTGCAAGGCTTTATCCAGTGCAGGGCCACTATGGACCACCCTGGGGGTCCCGTCCAGAGCCGCCATCATCGGTATCTCTTCAGCCCCGGAGCCGCTGATACGTCATCAGGAGGGGGCAGATGCCGGAGTCCGTGAAAAATGAGGGAGCATCCACATAGCGTCCCCCTGGGAAATGTGGCTTTTACATTCAGGAAGGTTTATTTTTTGGATGTTGTTGACTGTCTCCAGCATGTCCCCCACGAGGGGTGCACTGTGCCCCTGCTAGTCCCGCAGGGCAGGTGTGTGTGCCTGTGGTGTCTGCGCCCGGCCCCCACGGCGGCTAAAGTTTTAGGCAGGTGTGAATTTTTTTTTTTTTTTTTGCAAAGTAAGAAGCTTCCAATAATAGAAGTGATAATAGTTTATTTATTTTTATCAATTTGTAAAATACAAAGTGACAGAAGAAAAGAGGAATGTAAATCCCCTCAGTATTCGGTGACCGCCCGGCGCCCCTTCCTCTGGTTATTTGTACGGTCAGGGATGTTATAGGGTTGTTTTCATGTGACCAATTCTACCAGACAGGGCATAATGATCAGCATTTTCATGTGTAAGTGGAAACAGTCATTAACGTAAACAGATACAACCGTGTAAGAGGCCGAAGACTGAGCAATGAACAGAGAAACAAGGGTGAAGTAGCATATCGCAGGTCCCTCACCTGGTGCGACTGAGCGCAGCAGCAAGACGCCAGGTATAGTGCATCAGCGAGGAGTCTCCCAGGAAAAGGTGTCACATCAGACGGAGGATTCACGATGAGCCGATCGTAGAAGAAGCCTCAAGAAATGGGGGTGCCATAGACGAAGAAGCCTCAAGAAATGGGGGAGCTATAGACGAAGAAGCGTCAAGAAATGGGGGAGCCATAGACGAAGAAGCCTCAAGAAATGGGGGAGCTATAGACGAAGAAGCCTCAAGAAATGGGGGAGCTATAGACGAAGAAGCGTCAAGAAATGGGGGAGCCATAGACGAAGAAGCCTCAAGAAATGGGGGAGCTATAGACGAAGAAGCCTCAAGAAATGGGGGAGCTATAGACGAAGAAGCCTCAAGAAATGGGGGAGCCATAGACGAAGAAGCCTCAAGAAATGGGGGAGCCATAGACGAAGAAGCCTCAAGAAATGGGGGAGCCATAGACGAAGAAGCGTCAAGAAATGGGGGAGCCATAGACGAAGAAGCC
This sequence comes from Anomaloglossus baeobatrachus, assembly GCF_048569485.1. Taxonomy (NCBI): domain Eukaryota; kingdom Metazoa; phylum Chordata; class Amphibia; order Anura; family Aromobatidae; genus Anomaloglossus; species Anomaloglossus baeobatrachus. The sequence continues at coordinate 10,133,181 of NC_134357.1, read as the reverse complement.
TCAAGAAATGGGGGAGCCATAGACGAAGAAGTGTCAAGAAATGGGGGAGCCATAGACGAAGAAGCGTCAAGAAATGGGGGAGCCATAGACGAAGAAGCCTCAAGAAATGGGGGAGCTATAGACGAAGAAGCCTCAAGAAATGGGGGAGCCATAGACGAAGAAGCCTCAAGAAATGGGGGAGCCATAGACGAAGAAGCCTCAAGAAATGGGGGAGCCATAGACGAAGAAGCCTCAAGAAATGGGGGAGCCATAGACGAAGAAGCCTCAAGAAATGGGGGAGCCATAGACGAAGAAGCGTCAAGAAATGGGGGAGCCATAGACGAAGAAGCCTCAAGAAATGGGGGAGCCATAGACGAAGAAGCGTCAAGAAATGGGGGAGCCATAGACGAAGAAGCGTCAAGAAATGCGGGAGCCATAGACAAAGAAGCGTCAAGAAATGGGGGAGCCATAGACGCAGGGATCGGACAAGGCACCTCAGTGCCGCAGATGAGCACATCATGTTACTGCTCCTTGATATCAGCAGACGTCCAGCAGTGCCATCAGCTCAGACCAGTAACGCCATCTACTGTGCGGAGACGTCTGGTCTAATGTGTCCTCATGGAAGAATTGCGGCCAAACAGCCCAGACCTGCTACATGGAAATAAGACCGAGCGACTCAACTGCGCACAGACACCTAGGACCTGGGCAGAATAGTGTCAGCCGGTCTCTGGACGGAGCATTAGGAATATTCGTCTGTAACAGATGCAGATTGTTCCCAGGGTCTGGAGAGCGGCACAGTGAGGGTCTGCAGGAGCAGTGACGCCGGTGGGGGGGGGTCCGCAGGTTTGTGGCTGCATTTCAGCAAATGGAGCTATGGATTTGGTCAGGATTAATTGTGTCCTCAATGCGGAGAAATTCAGGCAGATACTTCTCCATCATGTGATCCCATCAGGAGGCGTCTGATTGGCTCCACATTTATTCTGCAGCCGGATAATGACCCCCAACATCCAGCCAATAACACTAATAACGAGGAGACCTGGAGGTGAGATCTTTCCTTCGAGACTCCTCGGGGATGCTCCTTGTGTCTTGTTGTTGGGCTCAGTCTTGCCATGGAGTGTGACTGGTGACATGATCTGTCTCCCACAACCTCACCTTTATGGGGAATTCATCTGTTCCTCACCCAGTTTTCCGCCTCCCACATATCTGTTTCTGTTTCAGTTAATTACAGTTTCCACATACATATGGGAATGATTATTCTCTCCTGTCTGGTGGAATTAGTCACTCATACACCTGAATCCAATCCTACAACATCCCTGACTGCCGGTGACGAGAAGTGATGGACTATGACCGAATACAGTGCACTGAAGTGATGGGCGGTCACTGAATACTGAGGACGGAGGAGACGGTCGGTCACTGAATACTGAGGACGGAGGAGACGGGCGGTCACTGAATACTGAGGACGGAGGAGACGGGCGGTCACTGAATACTGAGGACGGAGGAGACGGGCGGTCACTGAATACTGAGGACGGAGGAGACGGGCGGTCACTGAATACTGAGGACGGAGGAGACGGGCGGTCACTGAATACTGAGGACGGAGGAGACGGACGGTCACTGAATACTGAGGACGGAGGAGACGGGCGGTCACTGAATACTGAGGACGGAGGAGACGGGCGGTCACTGAATACTGAGGACGGAGGAGACGGGCGGTCACTGAATACTGAGGACGGAGGAGACGGGCGGTCACTGAATACTGAGGACGGAGGAGACGGGCGGTCACTGAATACTGAGGACGGAGGAGACGGGCGGTCACGGAATACTGAGGACGGAGGAGACGGGCGGTCACGGAATACTGAGGACGGAGGAGACGGGCGGTCACTGAATACTGAGGACGGAGGAGACGGGCGGTCACTGAATACTGAGGACGGAGGAGACGGGCGGTCACTGAATACTGAGGACGGAGGAGACGGGCGGTCACTGAATACTGAGGACGGAGGAGACGGGCGGTCACTGAATACTGAGGACGGAGGAGACGGGCGGTCACGGAATACTGAGGACGGAGGAGACGGGCGGTCACGGAATACTGAGGACGGAGGAGACGGGCGGTCACGGAATACTGAGGACGGAGGAGACGGGCGGTCACGGAATACTGAGGACGGAGGAGACGGGCGGTCACGGAATACTGAGGACGGAGGAGACGGGCGGTCACGGAATACTGAGGACGGAGGAGACGGGCGGTCACGGAATACTGAGGACGGAGGAGACGGGCGGTCACGGAATACTGAGGACGGAGGAGACGGGCGGTCACGGAATACTGAGGACGGAGGAGACGGGCGGTCACGGAATACTGAGGACGGAGGAGACGGGCGGTCACGGAATACTGAGGACGGAGGAGACGGGCGGTCACGGAATACTGAGGACGGAGGAGACGGGCGGTCACTGAATACTGAGGACGGAGGAGACGGGCGGTCACGGAATACTGAGGACGGAGGAGACGGGCGGTCACTGAATACTGAGGACGGAGGAGACGGGCGGTCACTGAATACTGAGGACGGAGGAGACGGGCGGTCACTGAATACTGAGGACGGAGGAGACGGGCGGTCACTGAATACTGAGGACGGAGGAGACGGGCGGTCACTGAATACTGAGGACGGAGGAGACGGGCGGTCACTGAATACTGAGGACGGAGGAGACGGGCGGTCACTGAATACTGAGGACGGAGGAGACGGGCGGTCACTGAATACTGAGGACGGAGGAGACGGGCGGTCACTGAATACTGAGGACGGAGGAGACGGGCGGTCACGGAATACTGAGGACGGAGGAGACGGGCGGTCACGGAATACTGAGGACGGAGGAGACGGGCGGTCACGGAATACTGAGGACGGAGGAGACGGGCGGTCACGGAATACTGAGGACGGAGGAGACGGGCGGTCACGGAATACTGAGGACGGAGGAGACGGGCGGTCACGGAATACTGAGGACGGAGGAGACGGGCGGTCACGGAATACTGAGGACGGAGGAGACGGGCGGTCACGGAATACTGAGGACGGAGGAGACGGGCGGTCACGGAATACTGAGGACGGAGGAGACGGGCGGTCACGGAATACTGAGGACGGAGGAGACGGGCGGGCACGGAATACTGAGGACGGAGGAGACGGGCGGTCACGGAATACTGAGGACGGAGGAGACGGGCGGGCACGGAATACTGAGGACGGAGGAGACGGGCGGTCACGGAATACTGAGGACGGAGGAGACGGGCGGTCACGGAATACTGAGGACGGAGGAGACGGGCGGTCACGGAATACTGAGGACGGAGGAGACGGGCGGTCACGGAATACTGAGGACGGAGGAGACGGGCGGTCACGGAATACTGAGGACGGAGGAGACGGGCGGTCACGGAATACTGAGGACGGAGGAGACGGGCGGTCACGGAATACTGAGGACGGAGGAGACGGGCGGTCACTGAATACTGAACATAAACTATTAATGTTAATATTAGTGACTGATTCTCACCTTTGCACAGTGCTGTGTGATATAGTTGCTTTTCTTCTCGCAGTCTCTGCTTGCGGTTGGTGAGTGCAGCGGTTTATACCCGGTTTGTAGATTAGTTACAGGTTTGCTTTGGAGGAATGAAAAATTAATAGAAAGATGAGACTCTCATGAAGGGGGGCACTGAGGCGCCAAATATCCGTACGAGCGCGAGTACTGGGGGTTTCACGCTGACCGCTCCTGACAACAGCTGACTATAGGGATTTTTCCAGCTGCCCAGAGTCGGGGGACACTATAGGAGAGGGATTCTTCATATTCCACTTGCTCCAAATCTTGCACAACCTCTTTAATTTGATGTAGGAGGAGACCGGACTGTATTTAGTGTAAGTGTTTATAGTAGAGGGTCATGTATCACTGAAGCCCCTGCAATGAGTGTATGATGGGGGTTATACAGGGAGGAGTGAGTGTATGATGGGGGTTATACAGGGAGGAGTGAGTGTATGATGGGGGTTATACAGGGAGCAGTGAGTGTATGATGGGGGTTATACAGGGAGGAGTGAGTGTATGATGGGGGTTATACAGGGAGGAGTGAGTGTATGGTGGGGGTTTTACAGGGAGGAGTGAGTGTATGATGGGGGTTATACAGGGAGCAGTGAGTGTATGATGGGGGTTATACAGGGAGCAGTGAGTGTATGATGGGGGTTATACAGGGAGGAGTGAGTGTATGATGGGGGTTATACAGGGAGGAGTGAGTGTATGATGGGGGTTATACAGGGAGCAGTGAGTGTATGATGGGGGTTATACAGGGAGGAGTGAGTGTATGATGGGGGTTATACAGGGAGGAGTGAGTGCATGATGGGGGTTATACAGGGAGGAGTGAGTGTATGGTGGGGGTTTTACAGGGAGGTGTGAGTGTATGGTGGGGGTTATACAGGGAGGAGTGAGTGTATGATGGGGGTTATACAGGGAGGAGTGAGTGTATGATGGGGGTTATACAGGGAGGAGTGAGTGTATGATGGGGGTTATGCAGGGAGGAGTGAGTGTATGATGGGGGTTATACAGGGAGGAGTGAGTGTATGGTGGGGGTTATACAGGGAGGAGTGAGTGTATGGTGGGGGTTATGCAGGGAGGAGTGAGTGTATGATGGGGGTTATACAGGGAGGAGTGAGTGTATGATGGGGGTTATACAGGGAGGAGTGAGTGTATGGTGGGGGTTATACAGGGAGGAGTGAGTGTATGGTGGGGGTTATACAGGGAGGAGTGAGTGTATGGTGGGGGTTATACAGGGAGGAGTGAGTGTATGATGGGGGTTATACAGGGAGGAGTGAGTGTATGATGGGGGTTATACAGGGAGGAGTGAGTGTATGGTGGGGGTTATACAGGGAGGAGTGAGTGTATGATGGGGGTTATACAGGGAGGAGTGAGTGTATGATGGGGTTATACAGGGAGGAGTGAGTGTATGATGGGGGTTATACAGGGAGGAGTGAGTGTATGATGGGGGTTATACAGGGAGGAGTGAGTGTATGATGGGGTTATACAGGGAGGAGTGAGTGTATGATGGGGGTTATACAGGGAGGAGTGAGTGTATGGTGGGGGTTATACAGGGAGGAGTGAGTGTATGGTGGGGGTTATACAGGGAGGAGTGAGTGTATGATGGGGGTTATACAGGGAGGAGTGAGTGTATGATGGGGGTTATACAGGGAGGAGTGAGTGTATGATGGGGTTATACAGGGAGGAGTGAGTGTATGGTGGGGGTTATACAGGGAGGAGTGAGTGTATGATGGGGTTATACAGGGAGGAGTGAGTGTATGATGGGGTTATACAGGGAGGAGTGAGTGTATGGTGGGGGTTATACAGGGAGGAGTGAGTGTATGGTGGGGGTTATACAGGGAGGAGTGAGTGTATGATGGGGGTTATACAGGGAGGAGTGAGTGTATGGTGGGGGTTATACAGGGAGGAGTGAGTGTATGGTGGGGGTTATACAGGGAGGAGTGAGTGTATGGTGGGGGTTATACAGGGAGGAGTGAGTGTATGATGGGGGTTATACAGGGAGGAGTGAGTGTATGATGGGGTTATACAGGGAGGAGTGAGTGTATGGTGGGGGTTATACAGGGAGGAGTGAGTGTATGATGGGGGTTATACAGGGAGGAGTGAGTGTATGGTGGGGGTTATACAGGGAGGAGTGAGTGTATGATGGGGGTTATACAGGGAGCAGTGAGTGTATGATGGGGGTTATACAGGGAGGAGTGAGTGTATGATGGGGGTTATACAGGGAGGAGTGAGTGTATGGTGGGGGTTATACAGGGAGGAGTGAGTGTATGGTGGGGGTTATACAGGGAGGAGTGAGTGTATGGTGGGGGTTATACAGGGAGGAGTGAGTGTATGATGGGGGTTATACAGGGAGGAGTGAGTGTATGGTGGGGGTTATACAGGGAGGAGTGAGTGTATGGTGGGGGTTATACAGGGAGCAGTGAGTGTATGGGGGGGTTATACAGGGAGGAGTGAGTGTATGGTGGGGGTTATACAGGGAGGAGTGAGTGTATGGTGGGGGTTATACAGGGAGGAGTGAGTGTATGGTGGGGGTTATACAGGGAGGAGTGAGTGTATGGTGGGGGTTATACAGGGAGGAGTGAGTGTATGATGGGGGTTATACAGGGAGGAGTGAGTGTATGGTGGGGGTTATACAGGGAGGAGTGAGTGTATGGTGGGGGTTATACAGGGAGGAGTGAGTGTATGATGGGGGTTATACAGGGAGGAGTGAGTGTATGATGGGGGTTATACAGGGAGGAGTGAGTGTATGATGGGGTTATACAGGGAGGAGTGAGTGTATGGTGGGGGTTATACAGGGAGGAGTGAGTGTATGATGGGGGTTATACAGGGAGGAGTGAGTGTATGGTGGGGGTTATACAGGGAGGAGTGAGTGTATGGTGGGGGTTATACAGGGAGGAGTGAGTGTATGATGGGGGTTATACAGGGAGCAGTGAGTGTATGATGGGGGTTATACAGGGAGGAGTGAGTGTATGATGGGGGTTATACAGGGAGGAGTGAGTGTATGGTGGGGGTTATACAGGGAGGAGTGAGTGTATGGTGGGGGTTATACAGGGAGGAGTGAGTGTATGGTGGGGGTTATACAGGGAGGAGTGAGTGTATGGTGGGGGTTATACAGGGAGGAGTGAGTGTATGATGGGGGTTATACAGGGAGGAGTGAGTGTATGATGGGGGTTATACAGGGAGGAGTGAGTGTATGATGGGGGTTATACAGGGAGGAGTGAGTGTATGATGGGGGTTATACAGGGAGGAGTGAGTGTATGATGGGGGTTATACAGGGAGGAGTGAGTGTATGGTGGGGGTTATACAGGGAGGAGTGAGTGTATGATGGGGGTTATACAGGGAGGAGTGAGTGTATGGGGGGGTTATACAGGGAGGAGTGAGTGTATGGTGGGGGTTATACAGGGAGGAGTGAGTGTATGGTGGGGGTTATACAGGGAGGAGTGAGTGTATGGTGGGGGTTATACAGGGAGGAGTGAGTGTATGGTGGGGGTTATACAGGGAGGAGTGAGTGTATGGTGGGGGTTATACAGGGAGGAGTGAGTGTATGATGGGGGTTATACAGGGAGCAGTGAGTGTATGGTGGGGGTTATACAGGGAGGAGTGAGTGTATGATGGGGGTTATACAGGGAGGAGTGAGTGTATGATGGGGGTTATACAGGGAGGAGTGAGTGTATGATGGGGGTTATACAGGGAGGAGTGAGTGTATGGTGGGGGTTATACAGGGAGCAGTGAGTGTATGGTGGGGGTTATACAGGGAGGAGTGAGTGTATGATGGGGGTTATACAGGGAGGAGTGAGTGTATGATGGGGGTTATACAGGGAGGAGTGAGTGTATGGTGGGGGTTATACAGGGAGGAGTGAGTGTATGGTGGGGGTTATACAGGGAGGAGTGAGTGTATGATGGGGGTTATACAGGGAGGAGTGAGTGTATGGTGGGGGTTATACAGGGAGGAGTGAGTGTATGGTGGGGGTTATACAGGGAGCAGTGAGTGTATGGTGGAGGTTATACAGGGAGGAGTGAGTGTATGGTGGGGGTTATACAGGGAGGAGTGAGTGTATGATGGGGGTTATACAGGGAGGAGTGAGTGTATGATGGGGGTTATACAGGGAGGAGTGAGTGTATGGTGGGGGTTATACAGGGAGGAGTGAGTGTATGATGGGGGTTATACAGGGAGGAGTGAGTGTATGATGGGGGTTATACAGGGAGGAGTGAGTGTATGGTGGGGGTTATACAGGGAGGAGTGAGTGTATGATGGGGGTTATACAGGGAGGAGTGAGTGTATGATGGGGGTTATACAGGGAGGAGTGAGTGTATGATGGGGGTTATACAGGGAGGCCGATCACCTCTATAACTGACCTGGGCTGTGACCGGAGCACGCGGTCGGTGCAGTCCTGAGTCCGGCTGTTGCACAATGTACAGACGTTTGCGCCTCTCACCTGTCCTCTTCTGTCTCCACAGCTGGAGCAAATGGACCTGGAGGTTCGGGAGATCCCGGCTCAGAGCAGAGGAATGTACAGCAACCGCATGCGGAGCTACAAGCAGGAGATGGGCAAGCTGGAGGCCGACTTTGTGAGTGTCCATGTTACTTAGCGTCGTGTGTTTATGGAGAGATGACTGCCAGCAGTGTTACTGTCCTGCGGGGATTGTTTTATTTTTGCTGCAATACATTTAGCAGTCGTTTTGTGTCTGCAGCCCCTGTACAGACCAATATGTCTCCATGGTGACCGGATACGTGCACTGTGAGGCCTGATCCTGCATCTGCTATCCTCTCCAGACTTTACAACACACAGATGGAATGAGCTGGCACTTAGGTCTTAATATTATTTATTCTTAAGTAACATGGCTTCCATGGAGCTAGACACATGAGGGGTCCCATATATCGGGTACAGAGGGGCGAGGACCCTGCCGTCACCGGCGTACAGGCTGCTCGGGGGCGGCATCGGAGCTGCACACACAGCTGGACATTCACACTGGCGACACTCATCTTATTTCAGTAAATCATTGCTGACCAGAAATGTTTAATTTTGGAAGGACTTTGGGGAACTTTTTATATAAATGTTCTAAAGGGCCACCCAGTGTGTAACCCCCCCGGAGTCCTGACCGGGGGTCTCCCGGTATAGTCTCTTTACCATACCAGGACACGCTGACATGCGTTGCCTTAATGGAACATCCCCTTTAAAAGTATTGTGTATAGCCTGTATACAGTGCATGGACCACACTCGGGAGGGATGACCCATCCTGCGTATGTGATTGACCCCGAAGCACACACAGTTGGGGAAAAATGTGCACTTGGGGGGCTTTGTACATGAGCGATAATCACCCGGATGATTTTTCCACCACAGCCCGGTGCACACAGGCCCCGCGATCCTTCCACAAGTGATGATTCTCGCGTTCTAACATAAAGACCCTCGTCTATCGATAGCACATCCTCATGTGTGTGTGTAAAATACCCGGCGCACGGCCCTGTAGTATACAGTCCTCGGCACAGTGGCTGAGAAGATTTCTTTTATAGGGCAAATAAGAAGTAACTAGTTTGTCAGCTGCCAGAGGGGGAAGGAGACTGATTCTGTCCAGCACCACAGGAGCAGCTTAAAATAATGAAAATTATAATGAAAAGAGCCCTTTAATAGACCTGGAACACTACAAAACCCCAGGATTGTTGGTAAGAGGGTTAATCTTTGGCGCAGCACCTATAGGAGCCCCCGCTCTTCATGGTCTTTGTGCTTTTTATCTGCAGGGGAAATAAATCCGTTACACTGAGCTCACACATCCCGTAATCCTCCACTAGATCGGATCCTGCAGAGATTCTGCAAACACAACTTCTATGTCCATTGTCAATAACTGGTTTCTGGATTTGCTGGATCCGTTTTTTTTTACCATGGAAGTTTATGGAAAACGGACCCGTTACCTGATTGATATTTATCTTCCATTTTTATTGCATTTGTGAAGGATCCGTTTTTTTTTGTTATAGGATCCATTTCAAATAGAAGATAAATAGGGATCAGCAAACGGATCCGTTCTCCATAAACTCCTATGTTAAAAAACCCCAAAATAATAAAAGTGCATCTGGCAGAAATAATTTTGCCACAAATCTGGTTGTAAGGGATGACTCCAGGACGGGAGGTCTGTGCCTTGTTCTTTGCTCGATCTTGCGGCCGCAGTTTTGATTTTCCAGACGTTTCATCATTCGGGACTTTTCACAGTACCAGGCTTTTTGTGCAGTTTTCGCCAGTTGCCCGGCGGGGGACATCATCTGTCTAATCTTATTTTTGGGCAGTTGAACACTGATGTGTGATATTTCGGAGAATTGTGCATATTTTTTTTTTCTTTGTTTATAGGAAAAAGTCCTAAAAATCTTTATAATGTGACACGTTTGTCTCCATCTGCAGAATACGGCGGATTTTGTACCTCAGGAGGTTATTGGAGTAACATTGTGCAAAATAAGATAAGAAAGACTGTGCCCAGAACGGCAAAAAAAAAGAAGAAATAAATTCAAAGCTGCCTTATATAAAAGGAACAAATTCAAGTACAAACCGAAAACAGAAAAGTCACAATTAGAATCATTTTTACCCCAGGAAAATAGTGCAAAGACAATGATAAATCTGGGCCCCGGGGCCATTCTGTGGGTACACACACATTCGGCCACTGCCATCCCATGTGTAGCCATATATATACCCCAGTGCCATCTCTCAGGTACACACATATACAATTGGGGCCACCCCATGGGTACTACATACACCCCAGTGCCATCCTGTTGGTACACACTTATTCGGCTACTCCCATCTCATGGGTAGCCACATATACGCCTGGCGCTGTCCCATGGGTACACACATATACGCCCGGCACCATCCTGTGGGTACACACATATGCGCCCGGCACCATCCTGTGGGTACATACACATATGCGCCCGGCACCATCCTGTGGGTACACACATATACGCCCGGCACCATCCTGTGGGTACACACACATATGCGCCCGGCACCATCCTGTGGGTACACACACATATGTGCCCGGCACCATCCTGTGGGTACACACATATATGCGCCCGGCACTATCCTGTGGGTACACACACATATGCGCCCGGCACCATCCTGTGGGTACACACACATATGCGCCCGGCACCATCCTGTGGGTACACACACACATATGCGCCCTTCACCATCCTGTGGGTACACACACATATGCGCCCGGCACCATCCTGTGGGTACACACACATATATGCGCCATGCGCAATCCTGTGGGTACACACACATATGCGCCCGGCACCATCCTGTGGGTACACACATATATGCGCCCTGCGCCATCCTGTGGGTACACACACATATGCGCCCGGCACCATCCTGTGGGTACACACACACATGCGCCCGGCACCATCCTGTGGGTACACACACATATGCGCCCGGCACCATCCTGTGGGTACATACACATATACGCCCGGCACCATCCTGTGGGTACACACATATACGCCCGGCACCATCCTGTGGGTACACACATATATGCGCCCGGCACCATCCTGTGGGTACACACACATATGCGCCCGGCACCATCCTGTGGGTACACACATATATGCGCCCGGCACCATCCTGTGGGTACACACACATATGCGCCCGGCACCATCCTGTGGGTACACACACATATGCGCCCGGCACCATCCTGTGGGTACACACACACATATGCGCCCTTCACCATCCTGTGGGTACACACACATATGCGCCCGGCACCATCCTGTGGGTACACACACATATATGCGCCATGCGCAATCCTGTGGGTACACACACATATGCGCCCGGCACCATCCTGTGGGTACACACATATATGCGCCCTGCGCCATCCTGTGGGTACACACACATATGCGCCCGGCACCATCCTGTGGGTACACACACACATGCGCCCGGCACCATCCTGTGGGTACACACACATATGCGCCCGGCACCATCCTGTGGGTACACACATATATGCGCCCTGCGCCATCCTGTGGGTACACACATATATGCGCCCGGCACCATCCTGTGGGTACACACACATATGCGCCCGGCACCATCCTGTGGGTACACACACATATATGCGCCATGCGCAATCCTGTGGGTACACACACATATGCGCCCGGCACCATCCTGTGGGTACACACATATATGCGCCCTGCGCCATCCTGTGGGTACACACACATATGCGCCCGGCACCATCCTGTGGGTACACACACATATGCGCCCGGCACCATCCTGTGGGTACACACACATATGCGCCCGGCACCATCCTGTGGGTACACACATATATGCGCCCTGCGCCATCCTGTGGGTACACACACATATGCGCCCGGCACCATCCTGTGGGTACACACACATATGCGCCCGGCACCATCCTGTGGGTACACACACATATGCGCCCGGCACCATCCTGTGGGTACACACACATATGCGCCCGGCACCATCCTGTGGGTACACACATATATGCGCCCTGCGCCATCCTGTGGGTACACACACATATGCGCCTGGCACCATCCTGTGGGTACACACATATGTGCTCGGCACCATCCTGTGGGTACACACATATGCGCCCGGCACCGTCCTGTGGGTACACACATATGTGCTCGGTGCCGCTCCGTGGGCGCCCACATATAGTAAAGGTGGGGTCCAGACCGCACTGTGTTATGAAGTGCTGAGTGCACAGCGCCTCCTAGTGGAGCTCAGAGGGAATAAGAATGGCCACATTGTTGCAGTTTTCTTCCCTCCTTCTCTTACATGTAGATTTTGGCAGTGCTTTGTGCCTGTAGAAAATGTGTCACAGAATTGATGAGCTTCTTATTGAAAAATCCTGCATGGTAGGTGTGGAGGAGCCTGTGCACTCCTCTGCTGCAGAGCGGCCACGCCAAAAATCAGTGGTAATTGTGCAGCGTGAGACCTCACCCCCATGGAGGGAGATCGGGGGCCACCAGACACCCCTTGCCGACCTCCGGTGCCCCTGGCCTCAGCTCTGGGGCAGCAGCAGGGAATATAATGCAGTTTTGGAAAAAAAAAAGTTCTGTCAAAGGTTTTTGGGTGGGTGCAAAACAAAAAACACAGTCAACAATGTATCTGTGCCCCCCCTGGAAAAGGAGGACAGTGAGCACAAAGCGACTCCTCTTTTGGATGTGCCTGAATCCTGTTTTGGCTTCAGTCGGATGTGCTGTGCTCCTAAAGCGTGCTGTGCTCCTAAAGCGTGCTGTGCTCCTAAAGCGTGCTGTGCTCCTAAAGCGTGCTGTGCTCCTAAAGCGTGCTGTTCTCCTAAAGCGTGCCGTGCGCCTAAAGCGTGCCGTGCTGCTAAAGCGTGCCGTGCTGCTAAAGCGTGCCGTGCTGCTAAAGCGTGCCGTGCTCCTAAAGCGTGCCGTGCTCCTAAAGCGTGCCGTGCTCCTAAAGCGTGCCGTGCTCCTAAAGCGTGCCGTGCTCCTAAAGCGTGCCGTGCTCCTAAAGCGTGCCGTGCTCCTAAAGCGTGCCGTGCTCCTAAAGCGTGCCGTGCTCCTAAAGCGTGCCGTGCGCCTAAAGCGTGCCGTGCGCCTAAAGCGTGCCGTGCGCCTAAAGCGTGCCGTGCTCCTAAAGCGTGCCGTGCTCCTAAAGCGTGCCGTGCTCCTAAAGCGTGCCGTGCTCCTAAAGCGTGCCGTGCTCCTAAAGCGTGCCGTGCTCCTAAAGCGTGCCGTGCTCCTAAAGCGTGCCGTGCTCCTAAAGCGTGCCGTGCTCCTAAAGCGTGCCGTGCTCCTAAAGCGTGCCGTGCTGCTAAAGCGTGCCGTGCTGCTAAAGCGTGCCGTGCTGCTAAAGCGTGCCGTGCTGCTAAAGCGTGCCGTGCTGCTAAAGCGTGCCGTGCTGCTAAAGCGTGCCGTGCTGCTAAAGCGTGCCGTGCTGCTAAAGCGCGCCGCGCTGCTAAAGCGCGCCGCGCTCCTAAAGCGCGCCGCGCTCCTAAAGCGTGCCGCGCTGCTAAAGCGTGCCGCGCTGCTAAAGCGTGCCGCGCTGCTAAAGCGTGCCGCGCTGCTAAAGCGTGCCGCGCTGCTAAAGCGTGCCGTGCTGCTAAAGCGTGCCGTGCTGCTAAAGCGTACTGTGCGCCCGGCCCTTCTTTGCAGCGTTTTTCGGCTCCTGCCTCAGTGTTTGCACAGCACTGTACGTCCCTCTGATCGGTTTTACCCCACAGTCGTATCCATGGTGTTCGCCACGTGTTCGCCCCTCTGCGCTGCTGCAGGCAATGTGGTAGGAGACATTGATTGACCTGCTTGTTTCTCCGGTTTCTGTGCCACAGCTGTTGGGGTCATCAATGCTCTGTAATGCAGGCCAGTTGTGCCCCACGGCTGCAGACGGTCACGTCCTCCCACACTACTAATGCCCTTGATGAAGTCCGTTGTTGGTGGAAACGTTGGACCTTTTGCTGCCGGATCAAAATTAAATCTTCACTTGATGCATCAAGATCTTCTTCTCTTTCATCCTTTGGGTGCTGAGGTTTGTATCTTTGGCCTGCGGTCCTGTCCCCTGTACACGTCAGGAGCAGCGGTGCCGGCCGACCTTCCAGAATTATCACCCGCAAGATCCTTCCCATCACAACCGGGCACAAAAAGTCCAACAGTTTCCGCCTTTTTGTGACTTGCTTGTGGCGGTACCCGGACGATAATCTGCAGCCGCACGACCTGTGGTGTCACAAGCCTCCTTCAGACGGACGACCCCAGCCGCTGCGCTCCTCCCAGGTGAGAGTAGGATGGTTATACAGGTACAAGCTCGGCCGGTCCTATGTCCACACGGCACTCCACCGCTCCTCGTCACTCCACTCCACCGCTCCTCGTCACTCCATTCCACCGCTCCTCGTCACTCCACTCCACCGCTCCTCGTCACTCCACTCCACCGCTCCTCGTCACTCCACTCCACCGCACCTCGTCACTCCACTCCACCGCTCCTCGTCACTCCACTCCACCGCTCCTCATCACTCCACTCCACCGCTCCTCATCACTCCACTCCACCGCTCCTCGTCACTCCACTCCACCGCTCCTCGTCACTCCACTCCACCGCACCTCGTCACTCCACTCCACCGCTCCTCATCACTCCACTCCACCGCTCCTCATCACTCCACTCCACCGCACCTCGTCACTCCACTCCACCGCTCCTCGTCACTCCACTCCACCGCACCTCGTCACTCCACCGCTCCTCGTCACTCCACACCAGGGCTGAGAAATTAATATACAAAATAGCTTTCCTAAACCGGACGATGACTACAAATATCAGTCTGGAGTCTGGAGTCCTGTTCATGAACCTGGAGGCTCTGGATGAGCGACGCCCGGTCCAGGACAAGTATGAAAGGGACTGAAATGGAGAAAATCAATTCACTGAGGATAGAATCTTAGGAGGGACCCCCGGGGTCATAGTGTGCAGCCCCCGGCTCAATGCAGGAGTCACTAAACCATGCCGGACAGAAGATCGGCACCACACACCGTCATGGCCGAAAGTGTTGGCACCCTTGAAATTGCTTCAAAAAATGAAGTATTTCTCCCAGAAAATTATTGCAATTACAGTTTGTGGGTTATTTTATACACAGGGTTATTTACTTTGTGTGTATTGGAACAAGAAATCTGAGGGGGGGGGGGAGGCAAATTGGACAATTTCACACAGAAAGCCCAAAAATGGTCCAAGCAAAATTGTTGGTGCCCGCAACTAATATTTGGATTTATTTATTCCAAAGGGTGTGTACTCAATCAGGTGCCACCTATCCCCGTCCAGAAGCTTCTTCCTCCTCTCACCTGGAATCTCCGACTCTTCTTTATAAATATCTCCAGGTGTCTCATATCTGAAGACGTCTTCCCTTCCTTTTCCTCCCCCTCCTCTCTTCTCTTTCCTCTTTTCCCTCTTTACCCCCCTCTTTTTTCCCCCCTCTTTCCCTCCTTCTTCACCACCCCCTCCCCCCCCGCACCCCCTCTTCCCACCTATCTTTTCCTCCCACTCACCCCCTCTTTTTTTCCTCACCCCCCCCCCCCCTCTTTTTTTCCCCTTCTGCCCCTCCCTCTCCCCTCCCTCCCCCCTCCCTTCCATTTCTGGGGCTTCTTGAAGTGTTTGGGGTCATTGTCCTGCTGGAGACCCCTGACCTAGCACGCACCTCCGGCTTTCTGACACTGGGCTCTACATTATCACCCAAAATTCTTTGGTAATCTTCAGATTTCATGATGTCTTTACAGTCAGGCCCCCAGTGCCAGAGGCAGCAAAACAACCCCAAAACATCTCTGACCTCCACCATGTGTGACTGTAGGTGCTGTGATCTTTACTTTGTAGGCCTCATTCTGTTTTCGATAAACAGAAGAATGATGCATTTTACCATGTAACTGTATCTTGGTCTCAGCTGTCCACAAGACGCTTTCCGGGAAGGATTTTGGTCACTCATGTACATTTTGGCTTTTTTTCTGTCTCTGTGTCAGCAGTGGGGTCCTCCTGGGTCTCTTCCATAACATTTCATTCAAATGTAGACAAATAGTTTGCTCTAACACTGATGCTCCCTGAGCTGCAGGACATCTTGAACTTCTTTGGCTCTCGATTGGGCTTATCCACCAGCCTGCATTACAACCTTTCATCAATTTTTCTCTGCCGCCTACATCCAGGGAGATTAGCTACAGGACCATGGATTGTAAACTTCTTGATTTATGTTTCGCTCCATGGACAAAGGAACATCAAGATCTCTGGAGATGGACTTGTAATCTTGAGATTGTTAATAATTTTCAACTATTTTGGTGGTTCTCTAGTCCTCAGACAGTTTTCTTCTCCTCTTTCTGTCCTCCATGCTTCGTGTGGCACACACCGACACACAATGCAAAGATTGAGCCAACTTCTCCCCTTATTATCTGGTTTCAGGTGTGATTTCCATATTGCCCACACCTGTCATTTGTCACAGGTGAGTCTGAATGAGCATCACCTGCTGGAAACCAAGTTGTTTACCCACAATATTGGAAAGGTGCAAATAATTTTGTTTGACCCATTTTTGGAGGTTTGTGTGAAATTATGTCCAATTGACTTTTTTTTTCCCCAATACCCAAAGGAAATTTATTTTCTGGGAGAAATACTTCATTTTCTGAAACAATTTCAAGCTGCCAACACTTTCGGTCATGATGGTATTACCTCTGTCCTTCACTGCTGTGGACATTGTATAGTGGTAGCGCTGACAGGGTATAGTCTATGGTGGCCTGTGTCCTCTAGGGTGGGAGAGAGTCTGTGACACACTTCGGGCTTCTTCACCCCCACCCCCACCCCACCTGCGCCCCCTCCAGAGACATTCTCACTTTAGTCAGATACACACTTGATCTCTGGATGGATACAATCCGCCCTGTATATTAAGCAGCGGCAGATTCCACGTCCTCCTTTCAGTGGAACATGCAGATCTTCCACTTTGCATTGCAGAAGGTGAAATCTGCGGCACTATCTGCGGCACTATCTGCGGCACTATCTGCGGCACGATCTGCGGCACGATCTGCGGCACGATCTGCGGCACGATCTGCGGCACGATCTGCGGCACGATCTGCGGCACGATCTGCGGCACTATCTGCGGCACTATCTGCGGCACTATCTGCGGCACGATCTGCGGCACGATCTGCGGCACGATCTGCGGCACGATCTGCGGCACGATCTGCGGCACGATCTGCGGCACTATCTGCGGCACTATCTGCGGCACTATCTGCGGCACTATCTGCGCCGTTGACTGCTGATTTTGCTGCTGCTGATTTGCTATGGGATCATCCGCAGCATCTCCTTCCCTCGTGGATGTGCACCCTAAGGCTATGTGCGCACTAGACCGTTTTTCTCGCGGATTTACCCGCGGATTTGCCCCGGAAATTTCTTGAGAAATGTCTGCAATCTTTGTGCAGACATTTCCCATGAAATTCAATGAGAAAAAAAAATAGCTGTGCGCACTGTGCGGATTTTTCTCAAGAAAATTTCTTGAGAAAATTTTCTCGAGAAACTTTCTTGAGAAAATGTGCATGTCCATTAATTTCCGCAGGTACCTGCGGTATTCCGGGGGTATTCCGCAGGTAGCAATGATGTGCGGTATACCACCGGAATAGCCGCGAATTACCTGCGGGAATGCTCATCGCTGCCTGCGGTTTTGCAGGAAGCGATGTCATTATGTCAGGAAGAGGAGCAGAGTAAACACACGTCACACTCCCTGGACGCTGCACAGAAGCACTTCCGTGCGACCTCCAGGTGCCCGTGCAGTGTGTGTCCTGCTCCGGCCTCGCGGCTGCCTGCCCTGCAGTGTCAGTGTCTGCCCGCAGTGTCAGCAGCCTGTCACGCAGCAGCGCAGGCAGACACTGACATCCTGCAGTGCTGGGAGCCGCGGGGATGACTATCGCTGCTGTCAGGAGGTGAGATCATTACCTGCTGTGACGATCTCCTGCCTCCTGACGTCGGCGCTGTCACTGCTGTCTATGCCCGTCTCGCGAGCGGCCCGAGACTGTCACTAGCGGTGACGTCACGGGCTCTCGCGATAAGTCAGTGACAGCGCTGACGTCAGCAGTACAGGAGATGATCACAGAAGGTAATGATCTCATCTATGCTCCTGATGGCAGCGCTCGTCATCCCCTGCAGTGACCTGAGCTGACCTATTGATGTTAGCTCAGGTCACTGCATTGCTCTCCCAGCCAATGGGGAACATTCTGTTCTTCATTGACTGGGACAGCGACTATGGTATGGATCGCCGTGCCCCCCCCCCCCCTTATTGGATTACGCCGGACGTGGAATTGATTGTGCTCTTTTCAATAAATTGGTTAAAGAGGGAATGTTTTGGGGAGTGTTTTTTCAAATAAAACTTTTTTTGTTGTCTATTTTTTAATTATTACTGACTGGGTTGGTGATGTCGGGTATCTGATAGACGCCTGACCTCACCAACCCCAGGGCTTGATGCCAGGTCACATTACACATCTGGCATCAACCCCATATATTACCCCGTTTGCCAACGCACCAGGGCGTGGGATGAGCTGGGGCAAAGCGCCAGGATTGGCACGTCTAATGGATGCGCCACTTCTGGGGCGGCTGCGGCCTGCTATTTTTAGGCTGGGGAGTGTCCAATAACAGTGGACCTCCCTAGTCTGAGAATATCAGACCCCAGCTGTCCGCTTTACCTTGGCTGGTGATCCAATATGGGGGGGACCCCACGTTTTTTGTTTTAAATTATTTATATAATTTAAAATAACAGCGTGGGGTGCCCACTGTTTTGGATTATCAGCCAAGGTGAAGCTGCCAGCGGTGGTCTGCAGGCTACAGCCGTCTGCTTTACCCTAGCTGGCTACAAAAAATGGGGGGACCTCACGTCATTTTTTTTTAATTATTTATTTATTTTATGGCTAAATACAAGGCTAAGCACCCTTTAGGCTACTTTCACACATCCGGCTTGAGCTCTGCGGCTCAATCCGGCTGTGCAAGCTATGCAACGGATGCGGTGAAAACACCGCATCCTTTGCATAAGTTTTTCCTGTGCGGCCAGTCCGGTTTTTGCCGCTTGCGGCATGCTACTGAGCATGCGCAGTGGCAAAAACCGCATGCGGCGGCCGGATGCGGTTATTGCCGCATCGCGCCGCATCCGGCCGCCATAGGCATGCATTGAAAAATGCGCCGCATCAGCCGAATGCGGCGCGATGCGGTTTTTTTTGCCGCACGAAAAAACGTGCCAGGCAACGTTCCATCCGGCCGCCGCATCGGCTACATCTGCCGCATGCGGCAAAAACCGGACGGAACGCAAGGCCATGCGGCACAATGCGGCACTAATTAAAGTCTATGCAGGAAAATCGCAACCGGCAGCAAAAAAAACCGGTTGCGATTTTCATGCAAAGTGCCGGATTGTGCCGCATAGCAAAAACCGGAGGTGTGAAAGTAGCCTAAGTGCCACATGAAAGTCACTAAAGGGTGCCAGCTTAGAAAATGCAGGGAGGTGGAACATTATATAGGTTTTTCTCATCTATCCCTCTATCTATCTATTCATCTATCTATCCCTCTATCTATCTATCTATCTATTCATCTATCTATCTATCCCTCTATCTATCCCTCTATCTTTCCCTCTATCTATCCCTCTATCTATCCCTCTATCTATCCCTCTATCTATCCCTCTATCTATCCCTCTATCTATCTATCTATCTATCTATCTATCCCTCTATCTATCTATTCATCTATCTATCTATCCCTCTATCTATCTATCCATCTATCTATCTATCCCTCTATCTATCTATCTATCTATTCATCTATCTATCTATCCCTCTATCTATCTATCTATCTATTCATCTATCTATCTATCCCTCTATCTATCTATCTATCTATTCATCTATCTATCTATCCCTCTATCTATCTATCCATCTATCTATCTATCCCTCTATCTATCTATTCATCTATCCATCTTTCCCTCTATCCATTATCTGTCTATCGATTATCTTTATTATTTATTGCAGGGACAAACCTGCGGTAAATCCACGGCAAATCCGCGGCAAAAACGCATGCGGATTTGGTGCGGATTTTTTCCGCAGGTCCGGAAATCTTTCACTGGCAGAAGTTTCTCAAGAAATTTTCTTGAGAAACTTCACATTTCTAGTGCGCACATAGCCTAAATCTTGGAGGATTGTCCCCCCATCCCCAGATTTCACCGGATCAGACCCCTAATAAAAAAGTGACAAACTTTATTGAAGAGGAAGAGTTCAGCTCTTGGGGGGTTTCTTATTTCATTTTGGGGTTTCTTTAATTCTGTGGATTCTGTACAATAAGGGGGTCCGGAGTATATGAGCGGGGGGGTCCGGAGTATATGAGCGGGGGGGTCCGGAGTATATGAGCGGGGGGGTCCGGAGTATATGAGCGGGGGGGTCCGGAGTATATGAGCGGGGGGGTCCGGAGTATATGAGCGGGGGGGTCCGGAGTATATGAGCGGGGGGGGTCCGGAGTATATGAGCGGGGGGGGTCCGGAGTATATGAGCGGGGGGGGTCCGGAGTATATGAGCGGGGGGGGTCCGGAGTATATGAGCAAGGGGGGTCCGGAGTATATGAGCAAGGGGGGTCCGGAGTATATGAGCAAGGGGGGTCCGGAGTATATGAGCGGGGGGGTCCGGAGTATATGAGCGGGGGGGGTCCGGAGTATATGAGCGGGGGGGGTCCGGAGTATATGAGCGGGGGGGGGTCCGGAGTATATGAGCGGGGGGGGGGTCCGGAGTATATGAGCGGGGGGGGGTCCGGAGTATATGAGCGGGGGGGGTCCGGAGTATATGAGCGGGGGTGTCCGGAGTATATGAGCGGGGGGGGGGGTCCGGAGTATATGAGCGCCCCGTCCTTTGTCTTCCATAGTGTATTGCACTTTCTTCCTTTGCTTTGGTCCCTGCAATGTGCTGTGCAGCAGTAATCTTCTGCGCAGCGTCTGTGCGGCGGTGATAAGGTGGCGCAGTGCTCGCCGCCGGCCTCTGGGTGGCACTCTCGCTGCTTTCTCCGTGTTTCATGTGCGGCTTTATTATTTGGCGATGACTCCATATTACCGTCTGATGAATTATATATTTCTGGTGGGATTTGCATTCCTATATTGGCTGAAGACACGGTGTTGAATGTTTTATTAACCATCCCCATGCAACTGTCAGCCTATTAAAGCGATCCCGTGGACCCTGCGCGGAGGGATAAGCAGAATACATCCATTCCCTCAAATTGTCTTCCCGGCTGTTTGTTGCTTTGCCGTTGTTTGTTTTTTTGATGATGGGTTTTTATTTTTAAGCTAAATCTGCGGCCATTTCTAAATTACCGTCAGATTAGAATTGTGGCATTTCGGAAGATGAAACGTTTCATTGTGAATGGATTGGATTTAGTGGAGGTGAATGCAATGAATGGATTTCCCTCATTGTGTTCTGCTCTCGAGTGATAACGGTGTAATCTACGGTGCGGCGGAGCAGCACCGACCCCGCCAGCCGCGCAGCAGTCACACACGCGGGGCAAATACTTTCCATGCTAACCTCCTTCCTTCCCGCTCACGGTGCAGACAGTTATGGCCGCCCTGACACAGCGGACAATCACAAAGGCGGGAAAGGTTCCAAAAACTCTGGAACCTGTAAAAAAAACAATAAAATATATACCTTCTGGCAGATCCTTTTTCTTCCATGTAAAGCTGTCCGGTGTGTGGACAATGCCGTGATGTGCCATGACTGCGTCCATCATCAGCCGTGACTGCATCCATCATCAGCCGCGATGTGCCACGACTGCGTCCATCGTCAGCCGCGATGAGCCATGACTGCGTCCATCATCAGCCGAGATGTGCCGTGACTGCGTCCATCATCAGCCGCGATGTGCCGTGCCTGCGTCCATCATCAGCCACGATGTGCCATGACTGCGTCCATCATCAGCCGCGATGAGCCATGACTACGTCCATCATCAGCCGAGATGTGCCGTGACTGCGTCCATCATCAGCCGAGATGTGCCGTGACTGCGTCCATCATCAGCCGAGATGTGCCATGACTGCGTCCATCATCAGCCGCGATGTGCCGTGCCTGCGTCCATCATCAGCCGCGATGTGCCGTGCCTGCGTCCATCATCAGCCGAGATGTGCCATGACTGCGTCCATCGTCAGCCGCGATGTGCCGTGCCTGCGTCCATCATCAGCCGAGATGTGCCATGACTGCGTCCATCATCAGCCGAGATGTGCCATCATCAGTCGCGATGTGCCATGCCTGCGTCCATCATCAGCCGAGATGTGCCATGACTGCGTCCATCATCAGCCGAGATGTGCCATGACTGCGTCCATCATCAGCCGAGCTGTGCCATGACTGCGTCCATCATCAGTCGCAATGTGCCATGCCTGCGTCCATCAGTCGCAATGTGCCATGCCTGCGTCCATCAGTCGCAATGTGCCACACCTGCGTCCATCATCAGCCGAGATGTGCCATGTCGTATACGGTGCAGATGCTAGGCTTCAGCTGGATATCGGGCCGCGTCTTTTGTGCTTGTGGCTAGTAATGGCCCAGGTGCACCAAGCTTGTACGGGTCGATTCGATGGAGCCATACGGCACCTCTGTGCTACTGCACACGCTGATATTGGAACATCCTGGGACTTTCATTTCTAATTACTACATTACTACTCCGGGGGTTCCCATTACTAGAGCTGTGAATGTAGCCGTGTACACGAGGACACGGACTCCACCCTTGGAGCGGAGGCGGGTCCCCCTGGAGCGGAGGCGGGTCCCCCTGGAGCGGAGGCGGGTCCCCCTGGAGCGGAGGCGGGTCCCCCTGGAGCGGAGGCGGGTCCCCCTGGAGCGGAGGCGGGTCCCCCTGGAGCGGAGGCCATGTTCACACGTGCACAAAGCTGCATTTTTTTGTTTTCTGCAAGACTTCGCACCAAAGAGCATAACAGCAATCTGCTGTGACTATTGCCATTTTTGCAGCGTTTCCCCTTATTTCGGGTGCTTTTTTTGGTGCAGATCTGAAGCTGCGTCTATTTTAATGCTTTTTTAGTGCAGAAACGCTGCGATTCATCTGCATGTTTCCAGGTTCGCCATAGAAGTCTATAGAGAAAAAAAAGCAGTTTGGCTATGTGCGCACGTTGCCTTTTTTTGTGACCACAGAGATGCAGCGTTTTTGTGCATTTTTGGAGGCTAAAAAATGCATCTGCGGTAAAAAATGCATAAAAAACCGCATGCATTTTTGCACGTTTTACTGCGTTTTTTGCTGGTTTTTTCCAATGCTTTGCATGGGTGAAAAACGCAGAAAGAATTAACATGTTGCATCTCTGGGGTCACCACAAAAACGCCCCTAAAACAAAACTGCACTGTGCGGACAGCAAAAATAAAAACTCATAGACTTTGCTGGGGAAGGAAGTGCATGCAGTTTTAAGTCCAAAAACGTACCCGAAAAACGCACTTTGCGCACATAGCCTTAAGCTGCATCTTTCCTGCACAGAGAGCCGGACGTTTCATCAGGTCACATACATAAACGCAGCGGAATAGCTTATATAAGGGCATGTGCACACGATAAGGATTTGCTGCAGAAATTTCTGCATCTCTCGGCAGGAAAAATGCCGCAGCAAAAACATGCGTTTTTGATTTTTTTTTTTTTTTATTATTATTTTACATGCATATTTGGTGCAGATTTTTCTCACCAGTCAGTATGAGTGACATCTGCAGAAAAAAAAAAACGCCAAAAAAATTGACATGCTGGAGATTAGATCTGCACCAAACCTGCAAGGAGAAAATAAGCAACGCCTGCAGGAGACGGCAGGATTCTCATTCACTATGCTGGCAGCAGGAAAACACTGTGAGCAATCTGCAAGGTGTGCACAGGCCCTAACACAGCCCCAAGGTTCAGTATGGAGGGCGGGCAGCATGGCGTAGCTTCCCGTATGGAGGGCGGGCGGCATGGTGTAGCTTCCCGTATGGAGGGTGGGCAGCATGGTGTAGCTTCCTGTATGGAGGGCGGGCGGCATGGTGTAGCTTCCCGTATGGAGGGTGGGCAGCATGGTGTAGCTTCCTGTATGGAGGGTGGGCAGCATGGTGTAGCTTCCCGTATGGAGGGTGGGCAGCATGGTGTAGCTTCCTGTATGGAGGGTGGGCAGCATGGTGTAGCTTCCTGTATGGAGGGTGGGCAGCATGGTGTAGCTTCCTGTATGGAGGGTGGGCAGCATGGTGTAGCTTCCCGTATGGAGGGTGGGCAGCATGGTGTAGCTTCCCGTATGGAGGGTGGGCAGCATGGTGTAGCTTCCTGTATGGAGGGTGGGCAGCATGGTGTAGCTTCCCGTATGGAGATTGGGCAGCATGGTGTAGCTTCCTGTATGGAGGGTGGGCACGTGGTGTAGCTTCCTGTATGGAGATTGGGCAGCATGGTGTAGCTTCTTGTATGGAGGGTGGGCACGTGGTGTAGCTTCCCGTATGGAGGGTGGGCACGTGGTGTAGCTTCCCGTATGGAGGGTGGGCAGCATGGTGTAGCTTCCTGTATGGAGATTGGGCAGCATGGTGTAGCTTCCTGTATGGAGGGTGGGCACGTGGTGTAGCTTCCCGTATGGAGGGTGGGCAGCATGGTGTAGCTTCCCGTATGGAGATTGGGCAGCATGGTGTAGCTTCCTGTATGGAGATTGGGCAGCATGGTGTAGCTTCCTGTATGGAGGGTGGGCGGCATGGTGTAGCTTCATGTATGGATGGCGGGCACGTGGTGTAGCTTCCCGTATGGAGGGTGGGCACGTGGTGTAGCTTCCCGTATGGAGGGTGGGCAGCATGGTGTAGCTTCCTGTATGGAGGGTGGGCACGTGGTGTAGCTTCCCGTATGGAGGGTGGGCGGCAAGGTGTAGCTTCCTGTATGGAGGGTGGGCAGCATGGTGTAGCTTCCCGTATGGAGGGTGGGCGGCATGGTGTAGCTTCCTGTATGGAGGGTGGGCACGTGGTGTAGCTTCCCGTATGGAGGGTGGGCGGCAAGGTGTAGCTTCCCGTATGGAGGGTGGGCGGCAAGGTGTAGCTTCCTGTATGGAGGGTGGGCACGTGGTGTAGCTTCCTGTATGGAGGGTGGGCACGTGGTGTAGCTTCCTGTATGGAGGGTGGGCACGTGGTGTAGCTTCCTGTATGGAGGGCGGGCACGTGGTGTAGCTTCCTGTATGGAGGGCGGGCACGTGGTGTAGCTTCCTGTATGGAGGGTGGGCACGTGGTGTAGCTTCCTGTATGGAGGGTGGGCACGTGGTGTAGCTTCCTGTATGGAGGGTGGGCACGTGGTGTAGCTTCCTGTATGGAGGGCGGGCACGTGGTGTAGCTTCCTGTATGGAGGGTGGGCACGTGGTGTAGCTTCCTGTATGGAGGGTGGGCACGTGGTGTAGCTTCCTGTATGGAGGGTGGGCACGTGGTGTAGCTTCCTGTATGGAGGGCGGGCACGTGGTGTAGCTTCCTGTATGGAGGGCGGGCACGTGGTGTAGCTTCCCGATGTAGAGAGACTTCTTCCTCTACAGTGGAATAAATAGGTTTAGCGGCACGTTCCCCAGTGTGATCCGAGGGGACGTGGTCTGCACCCCCGGGTGATCAGGATCTGTATATTCATGTGCAAAAACAAGATGTGAACTGAGCCTTAATATAGACCTTATTCAGACCAGTGATTGTTGGTCATTATCCTTTACTTGTAGTTTATAGGGGGCAGAGCCCCCCACATCTCACTGATAATGCAAGTCCCAGGGGCGTTGGTGCCACGTAACCGTGATCTGGTCACAAATGATCGGCTGCGCTCCGTGGTGAGGGATTCATTCCCCTGCAGCGCCACCACAGGTGAAACAGAGCATTACACGCTGCCCATTCACATCAGTAGACTGTGACCGCGAGTCATTCATTCGTATTAATGAGGGCCGGAATAAAATGCACCCAATTCATTAGAGGTGTATACGGCGGGTAATAAATCCGATCCTCTTACCAGTGGTGGCCGCCCGAGCCAGAAGTGTTACTCCAGGGAGGGCATGCAGACCCCGGCACTTTGCTCTATTTGATGGCCGCGCTGCGCCCCCCACCCTGACTCTTCCCCAGCCCTTCCCGTGTTGGCGGAGCTGTTACTAACTGGTGTGAAAATGTCAAAAATCACAATATTTGCACAACTCCAAAAATCCTTGCTCCGGTTTTCTGACTTTGATGCATCGCCCCCTGCGTGTGTGTAATTCCAGACAGATCCTCCCGAAAGAGAAACGCTCGGCGTCCGCTCCGGGCAAGAGATGAGGGTCCGCACCCGGGAGGGAACCCCCAAAAAGATGAGGATAGTTAAACCCTTTTAAATTGGAACCATAAAAAAAAAAATCTTAAAGGTGAAATTTGTCCCTCCAGCGATGAAGGGGTTAAAGTGACGACATTTTCCTTTCTACAGATAATAAAGCAGCGGTGTGATAATATAAGGCACAGTAGGGCGGTGTGATAATATAAGGCACAGTAGGGCGGTGTAATAAGGGCCTGTGATTACACATCAGGTTTTTGTGATTTATTTTTGCTGGTGAAATCTTTGTAAATTGTGTTTGGATCCGGGATAAGTGACATTGATCAGACGAGCGCTGTGCATAGCGCGGCTGCAGATGCCGGGTAATAAGGACGGGCTGAGCCGGGGACGCCGGAGTGACACTTGTGACCACGTCCCAGTCTGGAGGCGCTGACATGTGATTGTCACTTCTCACTATTACCGGCCTCATAAATGAAACATATTGTATTTAGAAGCCGATGAAAGCCGCTAACTTCGAGTGACAGAGCCCATTCCAGGAGCGCCCGGTGACAGTGCGCGGCATCCGCTGTACACCGGCTCATGACAAGTGACAGGGCAAATTGAGGTGTCAGTCTGAGCAGAGGACCGCGCGCTCCCGGCCAGCATCCTCTCCTCTGGCCGTACTGCCCAGCACCTCTCCAGCCGAGCCCCCAGAAGACCTTTTATTTTTCCATTGATTCTGATTGGTGTAAATGAAGCTTCTTTGACTTCTGTGCACCTTTCTAATGCCCTTTGTGTTGCTGCCGCTCGCTGTCTTCACCGTCGCTGCTTCCTGGTAACAATTGGATCTATTTCTGCTTGTATCCAGAGCGAAAAAAACAAACCCATATAGACCTACGGCTATATTCACACAGTGGTGTTTTTTTTTGTTGTGGTTTTTTTTTTTTTTTTGCTTCTTTGACTTCATTAAAAAAAAAAAACACATGGCAGGAAAAACACATGCATTTTTTTGGTGTGGTTTTTATGCCAGAAGGTGCAGATTTCATGCAGAAAATTTCTGCACCAAATCTGCAATGGTGCGCACACAGCCTTAGGCTGTTTTCACACATCCGGTTTTTTCAGTGCGGCTCAATCCAGCTCAAAAACCTATGCAACGGATGCGGCGAAAAAAACCGGATCCGTTGCATAAGTTTTTCTATGCGGCCCGTCCAAAAAAAAGTGCAAAAAACCACTTCCGGCAGCCGTATGCGTTTTTGCCGCAGGACGCCGCATCCGGCGTCCATAGGCTTGCATTGTAAATTGCGCCGCGCGATGCGGTTTTTTTCGCCTCACAAAAAAACGTGCCAGGCAACGTTCCATCCGACCGCTGCATGGGCTCAATATGCCGCATCCGGCAAAAACCAGACACAACGCAAGGCCATGCGGCACAATACGGCGCTAATACAAGTCTATGCAGAAAAAACGCAACCGGCGGCAAAAAAAAGGTTGCGTTTTTTTTCTGCAAACCAGATGTTTGAAAGCAGCCTTACAGCACCAGCCAAAGCCATGAGGTTTCAGAAATCTGCACACACAATTGCTTTTTTTTTTTTCCCCTGAAACTGAAAACTGCAGTGTGTGAATTGTTTCAGTGTTTTTGCTGAATTTTTTTTTCTCCATTGAAAACAATGATAATTTGAAAAAATGGAACAGCTGCATTTTTTTTTTGTGTGAATGAAACTAACTTTATTTAAGCATCTACTGTAGACAAATGACACCAAAACCAGCCGAACCAGCCAGCAAATCCTGCTAATTGTAAGCAGCTTTTTTTTTATTGCCCAGAGAGCAGCAAAAGCACAACGTGTGCACAAAGCCTAATATTTCTCTTTATTGAGTATTTGCAACAATGTATCAGTCCAGGAGCCTTTTTTTTTTTTTTTTTTTTTTTTTTTTTTTTGGGGGGGTGGGTCCATGGAAAATAAAACACAGGGCACTGCTCTCCTGGAACCTGTGTTTGGGGAAGGTGGGAATTTGTTGGTGGCCATCGTGTCTGCGGCATTGTTTTTTTTGTTTTCTTTTTAGGGTACTTTCACACTTGTGTTGTTTTCCTTCAGTTGCAATCCGCCGTTTTGGAAAACAGCAGAATCTGTTAACGGATTCATCTGCTTCCCATAGACTGCTATGGACGACGGATTGCGAGTGATTGACCTGCGTTGCTTCTGCTGGGCGAGCTCTGGAATTGTTGTATCCATTAGATGTGACAATTCCACACTTTACCCGTCTCATCCTGATTGCCCTGGTGCTATGTCAATGGGGATAATATAAGGGGTTAATGACAGCTGTGATTTGTCAAAAAATCAGAGCTGTCATCAAGCCCAAGGCTAGTAAAGAGTAAGGGCTTTTTTAATTTATTTTTAAATCACCCTCTTTCTCCAATTTATTAACTCCCAAACATCCCTGAAGGTTTTACGTAATGCAAATGACGCTCCCGACTCTGCTATGCGTGAGGTTGAAGTGCGCAAGTCACATTAAAAAGCGTCAGGGACGCACTGATAGAGCCGCAGCTGTGAGAAGTGATGTCACTGAGTTCACTTGACATCTCAGCTGGTGGTTCCCATGGTACCCCAGCAGTGTCCTCAGGTGAACTGACCTGAGGTGAACTCGTTGAACTTAGTTACCTTACTTCCGATGAAATCGTTGAAGTCAATGCTGGATTACCGGATTAGGCTATGTGCACAAGTTCAGTATTTGGTTGCAGACATTTCTGCATTAAATCTGCATCTCCTGGCAGAAGAACACACAAACACTGCATAAAAAAAAAATGCATGCGGTTTTGTTTTGTTTTTTTGCCAGGAGATGCAAATTTGGTACAGAAATGTCTGCACCCAAACATTCAATGTGCACACATTGCCCAATCCGGCACTGAGTTCAATGAGTTCACTTGAGGTCACCGCTAGAGGTTCCCGCCGTTCCTCAGGTGTGACCTCGGATGAACTGACCTCTGGTGACCTCATTATACTTGATGACCTCACTTCAGATGAAGTTATTGAGTTCAATACCGGATTATCAGATAGAGCAATGTGTGCACATTAAGTATTTGGGTGCAGACATTTTTGCAACAAAATTGCGTCTCTTGGCAAAAAAAACCCCAATGGCATGGTTCCCAGCCATCAGCCTGTCCAGTATGTGGCGACGAGGACTTCCTGGACAGGCTCCAATTGGAGTGGCACCCTTCGTCCTGCCCCTTTTGGTCTCGCCACTTCCTTTTCTGTCAGTGGCGCCACATTTGGGTGCATGCTTCAGTTTGTCGCTGGAATTTGGATTCCTCACCTCTGCGTTCTGTGGGTTCTGGGAAGTCTCCTCTACATCACAATGGCTCTTGGTGGACTGTGGTCTGGGTGGGGCTGTTTCCCTTTGGGGCTGATATTTTGTTTCTCCCCAGCGGCATCACTTCACTGCTTACAACTGGTGCTGAGGGATGGGTGCCGAGGGATGGGTGCCGAGGGATGGGTGCCGAGGGATAGGTGCCGAGGGATGGGTGCCGAGGGGTGTGTGTGCGCCGAGGAGTGTGTGTGCCGAGGAGTGTGTGTGCCGAGGAGTGTGTGTGCCGAGGAGTGTGTGTGCCGAGGGGTCTGTGTGCCGAGGAGTGTGTGTGCCGAGGGGTCTGTGTGCCGAGGGGTCTGTGTGCCGAGGGGTCTGTGTGCCGAGGGGTCTGTGTGCCGAGGGGTCTGTGTGCCGAGGGGTCTGTGTGCCGAGGGGTCTGTGTGCCGAGGGGTCTGTGTGCCGAGGGGTCTGTGTGCCGAGGGGTCTGTGTGCTGAGGGGTCTGTGTGCCGAGGGGTCTGTGTGCCGAGGGGTCTGTGTGCCGAGGGGTCTGTGTGCCGAGGGGTCTGTGTGCCGAGGGGTCTGTGTGCCGAGGGGTCTGTGTGCCGAGGGGTCTGTGTGCCGAGGGGTCTGT
Source organism: Anomaloglossus baeobatrachus (assembly GCF_048569485.1). NCBI lineage: Eukaryota > Metazoa > Chordata > Amphibia > Anura > Aromobatidae > Anomaloglossus > Anomaloglossus baeobatrachus. The sequence continues at coordinate 10,103,102 of NC_134357.1, read as the reverse complement.
GTGCCGAGGGGTCTGTGTGCCGAGGGGTCTGTGTGCCGAGGGGTCTGTGTGCCGAGGGGTCTGTGTGCCGAGGGGTCTGTGTGCCGAGGGGTCTGTGTGCCGAGGGGTCTGTGTGCCGAGGGGTCTGTGTGCCGAGGGGTCTGTGTGCCGAGGGGTCTGTGTGCCGAGGGGTCTGTGCGCCGAGGGGTCTGTGCGCCGAGGGGTCTGTGCGCCGAGGGGTGTGTCATCTTTAGTGAAGGGGGACATTTGTTGATGCAAACATGGTGCAGGTATGAACCACACACACAACCCCCACCGCCTCTTGATGCAGCTGGAATCTATTATTGATGTATTATTTTAAGAAACTTTTTAAAAATGAAAAAAAAATAATAAAAATACCGGTAATAGTCCCTTATAATTTTGTGCAGGAGAACATGTCAGTTGTCAAGGTAACTGCAGACGAAATGTCAGTGGCCACAAGGTCTCCACCGAGTTGGAGCCTGGACACGGATTTGGTGACCTCCGGAGAGGAGCGTCGTTGTCATTAAGCTTTTCCCGCGTCGCTCTCAGCCTTCGCCGTTCTCTACGGTTTGCAGCAGGTTCCCTTTAATAATAATTTTATTTGCAATAATTTTACCTTTTACCAACTTATCGGGGCCCAATTTCATTACTGCATTTGCAACTTTATAGTCTCCAGTTTTTGGTGTTTTCACTGAGCTTCTTTTTGCTAGATTCTGGTTTTTAGTCTTTTTTTTTTTTGTCTGCCTGATTTTTATTTATTTATTTCAAATGTTTGTTTTTTCGTGCGGGGTTTCGGGTTTCCATACACTTTTGGCTGATTCACCAATTGCATCTTTTTTACAGGTCACAGAATTTTTAGCAAATATTCTCCAGCCCTCCGTGACATCAGAGCGATTTGTTTTTATTGTTGGTGTAAATGTTACCATAAATGATGTGACATTTTAGCAGAACGTGCCTGTTTTTGTGCTAAAAAGTCATAACAAATTTAAGAGCAAAAATAAAGATTATTTTTGACAGACCTGGTCTAGTTCTCGGTATCTTCTGCCCGTTCTGCTCCCCTAGATTGACAGGTCTGTCTGTGTGTGTGCATGTAAGGAGGGACCCCGTCCTCATGTAGAGCGGGGTGGGGAGAAGCCACCCGAGAGCTGGGTTGGACTAGTCATGCCAGGCCCATGATTCGGGCGCGTGGAGCCTGTGGTTCTGTCCTCTCCGCTATACTGTACCACACCTAAGCTATTTCTCCGAGAACCATTGCTGTGGTGTCCTTTTTTTTATGTAGCGTCCACCCCAAAACCCTGACTCCCTCTGTTGCAATCTGAGGCCCACAGAGGCCCGTATGACTGACTGGTGCATCCGACCTCGTTTCACACAATATCTCTGGCACCGCCAAGTACAGCACTCGGGCTATTTCTGGAAGTTCCTTAGACCATGAATGGAGTGGAGGCCGAGCATGTGCAGCTCCTCTACAGTCATAATGAGCCTTCCAGAACCCTAATCTTGAGATCATTGGGGTCCCAAACATTGGACTTCACCAGCCAACAACTAATCCCCTATCTATCTCATCCTAAACCTTTAATGGCAGTCTTTTGACCCATTAACTGTCTTCTTGTCTAGTTCATTGACTCCCTGTGTATAAAATGATAGTGGTGAATACTGACGCATTCAGTTGGGGGGGTGGTAATGCGTTTTATTGGTATTGAATATTTGTGTAAGGGATTACATCGACATTACTTTTTCAATCCTACATTTTTCTCTCCCATTGGTCTTATATTAAGTTGACATTACATTTTTCGATCTTATATTTTCCTTTCCCATTGGCCTTCTATATATTGACATTACATTTTTCGATCTTGTATTTTCCTTTCCCATTGGCCTTATATTATTTTTGACATCACATTTTTCGATCTTACATTTTCCCATCCCATTTGCATTATAGTATGTTGACATTACATTTTCCTCTCCCATTGGTTGTATATTATGTTTGTTTTTCAATCCTACATTTTCCTTTCCCATTGGCCTTCTATATAGTGACATTACAGTTTTCGATCATCCTATATTTTCCCTTCTCATTGACCTTCTAGTATATTTGACATTACATTTTTTGTTCTTACATTTTCCCTTCCCATTGGCTTTCTATATATTGACATATTTTTCAATCTTACATTTTCCTTTCCCATTGGCTTTCTATATTAACATTACATATTTCGATCTAACCTTTTCCCTTCCCATTGACCTTATAGTATGTTGACATTACGTTTTTCGATCTTACATTTTCCTTTCCCATTGGCCTTACATTATTATTTTTGACATTACATTTTTCGATCTTGTATTTTCCTTTCCCATTGGCTTTCTATATATTGACATTACATTTTTCGATCTTGTATTTTCCTTTCCCATTGGCTTTCTATATATTGACATTACATTTTTCGATCTTACATTTTCCTTTCCCATTGGCCTTACATTATTATTTTTGACATTACATTTTTCGATCTTGTATTTTTCTTTCCCATTGGCTTTCTATATATTGACATTACATTTTTCGATCTTACATTTTCCTTCCCCATTGGCCTTACATTATTATTTTTATGCAGTTTTGCTCTTTTTTTACCTCCTGAAAGGTGAGCCAACCTCAAGTTTTTACATTAATCCAAAAATATGAGCCAGAACCGCTTTATTAAAATCCAAATTATCTAAGCATTGCCATTTCAGGGACGGCGGGTAATGTATCCCCTCGAGGTGGATTTTATGTGTAATTTTTCTTCTCCCCTCTCGATGCTCGGCTCCCAGTAGAGGGATTATGTGATTACGGAGCGGTGGTAATTTTTAATTGTATTCTTTCATGGTAATTCAGTCTCTTAACCCCTGTAAGAGCAGCTCCAAATACTCGTAATCTCCAAATATCCGTAATCTCCAAAACTTGTGTGGCACGTTATCCTCCGCGGTGGGGACGCTGGAGTTTCTCCTTCTTGGGCCGCTTTTCTCCGTCCTGCCGCTAATATCTTCCTATTAATTTCTGCTTGGTAAACACTTTATATATTTTTTTTCTCTCGTCGGAGGACGAGCTGAACATATGGCGAGGAATCTGTTGCGGCGGCTCCTCCTTGAAAGTCGTTCTCCTGAAATTGCAGGTTTTTTTTTTCTTTTCTAGACACGGGAGAAAAATCCGGCTAATGACCCAAATCCGGGGCTGTTGTGTTCGCACGGCGGTTGTATTAAAATAAGGCGCTGTATAAGCACTGTCATTAATGATAAGCTCATTTCGATAATGGGACTGTAGCCTCGGAGTGTGGGGTCCCTTTGGGAGATGATTTATTTTATTTTTTTTTTCAACCAAGTATTGTTCTGGCGTATATCCTTGATTGGCCTAGAAATAGCAATCAGCTGGGTAGCCGGATGACATGCCTCTTAGCGATCCCTTTTATCTCTGAGATGAGTATCAACATTGTATGCTTCCTAATGGAAGTGTAATTTAATGAAATCTATTGGGTAAACATACTTCAGATGTTCAAAGGAGGTGACAAAATTTTTGCTGGCAGCCAGGACCTGGCTGGTTTCCAGCTTGCCTCTAGCTGTATGCATATAGCATCCAGAGAGGCACTTTAAATAGGAACACACTATTGTTTTCATGCTTTTCTCCCATTACCTTCCCCTGAATTTCACTTTTCTTTTTTTCTTTTCCATTTTGCTTCAGTATTGCTATCTCTTGTCCTCTGACATCTCTCCGACCCTTGTAAAGTGGAATCTGAAATCTTCACTTGTGTTCTCGCCACCGCTGCAGGTAGTAGATGGCTCCGGATCCTTCCCCATCACTCACATAACATGCCACTCTGGACTATAGGAACAACACGCCGGACCCCTGATCATCCCAAAATAATGGAGGGGGGTCATATAAATGGACAGACTGACACTGACCCATACAAAAGAGCTGATAGTGTCCCATTCACATGAACCTGTCAGAACCAAAGTCTACACTAAATCCGTGTAAGACAAACGGTCCATCACTAGGACTGACCTCTAATATTATACCAGAGCAATAAGATGTATTACACAAGACCCAGTAATATAGTAGTTATATTCTTCTACATAGGGGCAGTATTATAGTAGTTATATTCTTCTACATAGGGGCAGTATTATAGTAGTTATATTCTTCTACATAGGGGCAGTATTATAGTAGTTATATTCTTGTACATAGGGGCAGTATTATAGTAGTTATATTCTTCTACATAGGGGCAGTATTATAGTAGTTATATTCTTCTACATAGGGGCAGTATTATAGTAGTTATATTCTTCTACATAGGGGCAGTATTATAGTAGTTATATTCTTCTACATAGGGGGCAGTATTATAGTAGTTATATTCTTCTACATAGGGGCAGTATTATACTAGTTATATTCTTCTACATAGGGGCAGTATTATAGTAGTTATATTCTTGTACATAGGGGCAGTATTATAGTAGTTATATTCTTGTACATAGCGGGCAGTAATATAGTAGTTATATTCTTGTACATAAAAGGCAGTATTATAGTAGTTATATTTTTGTACATAGGGGCAGTATTATAGTAGTTATATTCTTTTATATAGGGGCAGTATTATAGTAGTTATATTCTTGTACATAGGGGGCAGTATTATAGTAGTTATATTCTTGTATATAGGGGCAGTATTATAGTAGTTATATTCTTGTACATAGGGGCAGTATTATAGCAGTTATATTCTTGTACATAGGGGCAGTATTATAGTAGTTATATTCTTGTACATAGGGGCAGTATTATAGTAGTTATATTCTTGTACATAGGGGCAGTATTATAGTAGTTATATTCTTGTACATAGGAGCAGTATTATAGTAGTTATATTCTTGTATATAGGGGGCAGTGTTATAGTAGTTATATTCTTGTACATAGGGGGCAGTGTTATAGTAGTTATATTCTTGTACTTAGGGGCAGTACTATAGTAGTTATATTCTTGTACATAGGGGCAGTGTTATAGTAGTTATATTCTTGCACATAGGGGGCAGTGTTATAGTAGTTATATTCTTGTATATAGGGGGCAGTATTATAGTAGTTATATTCTTGTACATAGGGGGCAGTATTATAGTAGTTATATTCTTGTACATAGGGGCAGTATTATAGTAGTTATATTCTTGTACATAGGAGCAGTATTATAGTAGTTATATTCTTGTATATAGGGGGCAGTGTTATAGTAGTTATATTCTTGTACATAGGGGGCAGTGTTATAGTAGTTATATTCTTGTACATAGGGGCAGTACTATAGTAGTTATATTCTTGTACATAGGGGCAGTGTTATAGTAGTTATATTCTTGCACATAGGGGGCAGTGTTATAGTAGTTATATTCTTGTATATAGGGGGCAGTATTATAGTAGTTATATTCTTGTACATAGGGGTAGTATTATAGTAGTTATATTCTTGTACATAGGGGGCAGTATTATAGTAGTTATATTCTTGTACATAGGGGCAGTATTATAGTAGTTATATTCTTGTACATAGGAGCAGTATTATAGTAGTTATATTCTTGTATATAGGGGGCAGTGTTATAGTAGTTATATTCTTGTACATAGGGGGCAGTGTTATAGTAGTTATATTCTTGTACATAGGGGCAGTACTATAGTAGTTATATTCTTGTACATAGGGGCAGTATTATAGTAGTTATATTCTTGCACATAGGGGGCAGTGTTATAGTAGTTATATTCTTGTACATAGGGGGCAGTATTATAGTAGTTATATTCTTGTACATAGGGGCAGTATTATAGTAGTTATATTCTTGTACATAGGGGCAGTATTATAGTAGTTATATTCTTGTACATAGGGGGCAGTATTATAGTAGTTATATTCTTGTACATAGGGGCAGTATTATAGTAGTTATATTCTTCTACATAGGGGCAGTATTATAGTAATTATATTCTTCTACATAGGGGCAGTATTATAGTAGTTATATTCTTCTACATAGGGGCAGTATTATAGTAGTTATATTCTTGTACATAGGGGCAGTATTATAGTAGTTATATTCTTGTATATAGGGGGCAGTGTTATAGTAGTTATATTCTTGTACATAGGGGCAGTATTATAGTAGTTATATTCTTGTACATAGGGGCAGTATTATAGTAGTTATATTCTTGTACATAGGGGCAGTATTATAGTAGTTATATTCTTGTACATAGGGGCAGTATTATAGTAGTTATATTCTTGTACATAGGGGGCAGTATTATAGTAGTTATATTCTTGTACATAGGGGGCAGTATTATAGTAGTTATATTCTTGTACATAGGGGGCAGTACTATAGTAGTTATATTCTTGTACATAGGGGCAGTATTATAGTAGTTATATTCTTGTACATAGGGGCAGTATTATAGTAGTTATATTCTTGTACATAGGGGGCAGTATTATAGTAGTTATATTCTTGTACATAGGGGGCAGTATTATAGTAGTTATATTCTTGTACATAGGGTCAGTATTATAGTAGTTATATTCCTGTACATAGGAGCAGTATTATAGTAGTTATATTCTTGTACATAGGGGCAGTATTATAGTAGCTATATTCTTGTACATAGGGGCAGTATTATAGTAGCTATATTCCTGTACATAGGAGCAGTATTATAGTAGTTATATTCTTGTACATAGGGGCAGTATTATAGTAGCTATATTCTTGTACATAGGGGCAGTATTATAGTAGCTATATTCTTGTACATAGGGGCAGTATTATAGTAGTTATATTCTTGTACATAGGGGCAGTATTATAGCAGTTATATTCTTGTACATAGGGGGCAGTATTATAGTAGTTATATTCCTGTACAGAGGGGGCAGTATTATAGTAGTTATATTCTTGTACATAGGGGCAGTATTATAGTGGTTATATTCTTGTACATAGGGGGCAGTATTATAGTAGTTATATTCTTGTATATAGGAGCAGTATTATAGTAGTTATATTCTTGTACATAGGGGGCAGTATTATAGTAGTTATATTCTTGTACATAGGGGGCAGTATTATAGTAGTTATATTTTTGTACATAGGGGCAGTATTATAGTAGTTATATTCTTGTATATAGGGGCAGTATTATAGTAGTTATATTCTTGTATAAAGGGGCAGTATTATAGTAGTTATATTCTTATACATAGGGGGCAGTATTATAATAGTTATATTCTTGTACATAGGAGCAGTATTATAGTAGTTATATTCTTGTACATAGGGGCAGTATTATAGTAGTTATATTCCTGTACATAGGAGCAGTATTATAGTAGTTATATTCTTGTACATAGGGGCAGTATTATAGCAGTTATATTCTTGTACATAGGGGGCAGTATTATAGTAGTTATATTAGATTTCAAAATTAGAGAACACACATTTTCCTAAATGTTGCAGTCCTTGTATTGTCCTATGTGATTATATCCTAATACGAGGAAACTCGCAGAATTTTCCGCTTATTTCATAAATTGAATTTATTGTAAATCACACAATAAAAATGTAAATGAGATAAATGAAAAAGACGTGGATCACAATTAGGCTGGTTTCACATCAGCGGTATTTTGCCGCACTGCCGGATCTGGCACAAATGCAGTACAGTTTTAGGCTATGTGCCCACGGGGACAGTGTCCTGCGGATATATCCGCAAGACATTCCGCAGGAGCTCCCAGGAAACTGCACCACAACTTTTGTCTATTTCCATGCTGCGGAATGTCGTGCGGATATGCTGCGGGCATTCTGCATTGAGGATACAGTACCATGGCTTCGGCACTGCATCCTTAATGCAGAACAAGTGCTGCAGTGATCTGGTATTCATATTTACCTCCATCATGCAGCACCTCGCTTTCCGGCGGCTGGGTCACTCTGTCAGCGTCTGCAGGAGAAGGTGGGCGGGCCTGAACTAGCTCCGGCGGTCACATGACCGGAGCTCGTGCAAGCCCGCCCACCTCTTCCTTCCTATACCTGGATCCACCGCGCTGCTGTACACCGGACGGAGAAAGTGACTCGGGTGAGGCAGGTAAGTATATCGGACCCTGTGGAGAAATCCACAACAATGATTGACATGCTGCTGATTTTTCCGCACTATTTCCACTGCGGAAAAATCCGCAGTGTAGGCACAGCATTTCCCAAATGCCATAGAAATGGCTGGGGAGTAACTGTGCTGCAGATTTCTGGAAAATCTACGGCTTTTCCACGAGAAATCCGCTGCAAAATCCGCCCATTTTCCGCAGCGTGGGCACATAGCCTTATACAGTTCCCAGGCATTCGGTCATGTGACCGGAGCATGAGACAGCATGCCTGTCAACTATATAGAACTGTACCGCATTTGTGCCGGCAGTGTAGCAAAATACCGCTCATGTGAACCCAGCCTTAGTGAACACTTTCAGATCCCTGCAAGTTAGCGGTGTTAATCTGCACCTGGTGCTAATTCCCTTCATTATCTGACAATCCCTATGTAACTGGTGCCTAACTTTCTAGTTTGCACTGACTTTGCCGTTCAGAAGTGACTGAAACCCTCCAGCAGCAGGATGTCCAGATGAAGGCCAAATCTATCAGCCATAGCAAGAGAAGTTTTTCGTTACAAGTCTGTGATTTTGAGATTATTGCATCTTTACAACATCACAAATTCTTTCAAGTCCCCCAAGAAGGCTGGTCGCCCTAGAAAGACAATGCAAGAGAGGACAGAATAATGCGGAGAATCTCCATGGGTAATCGTTTCTACACTGCAGCTGGAATTGCTCCACGGTTCAGCACTGAGCAGGGTAAGGATCTGTCTCGTCATACAGTGTCACGACGTGTAAGAGTATTTGGACTGAAAGCCCACTCTGCAGTGAACAAACCTCTCATTAGCAGAAAGAGTCACAAGGCTAGACTCCCCTTTGGTAAGGAGCATGTTGTGTGAACAGATGAGAAGTGGCCACAGCTCATTTTAGTGATGAAAGCAAGTTTATGTTATTTCGGTCTGATGGGAAACATGTTTATTAACAAACTGGGGAAAGACTGAACCCAAACTGTTAAGTCAGTAAAAGGTGGTGGAGGAAGGGTTATGGTTTGGGGAATGTTTTCTACAGAAGGAGATGGACCTCTCATACAGCTACAAGGCAGAGGGATTGCAAGTGTGGATCAGAACCTTCTTCACAACACTTGATTTTTCAAGTGTTCATCACTCAATCAGCAGGAATGTTCATGCAGGACAATGTCCCCTGTCACACCGCAAAACGGGGAAAGCAGATCCTGGAAACAATGAAGTGGCCACAGCCCAGAGTCCTGATCTAAACCCAATAGAAAACCTCTGGAAAATCCTTGGTGACAATGTTATGGCCAAGAAACCCAAAACAGTCAAAGATCTGTGGAAGAGACTGGAAGAAGAGTGGACCAAAATCCCCCAGAGCAGTGTGAGGGACTAGTGATGTCCTGTGGCTGCAGATTAAGTCATTCACAGCGACGGCCGGTGCACATCCTACTGATTGTGACTGTTGTTACCTGCAGAACATTTACTGATCATCTCTCTCTGTGCTACAGTTATTGCTGGTCTCTAATTATCAGCAGCACATTTTGGGCAAAATAAAGGGTTTATGTTGATAAACTTTAGATCTTTTGTAAAACCCTGTTCCAGGGACATGGTGCACCCCTTACCCTGTTCTAGTGGCATGGTGCACCCCTTACCCTGCTCTAGTGGCATGGTGCACCCCTTACCCTGCTCTAGTGGCATGGTGCACCCCTTACCCTGCTCTAGTGGCATGGTGCACCCCTTGCCCTGCTCTAGTGGCATGGTGCACCCCTTACCCTGCTCTAGTGACATGGTGCACCCCTTACCCTGCTCTAGTGGCATGGTGCACCCCTTACCCTGTTCTAGTGGCATGGTGCGCCCCTTACCCTGTGCTAGTGGCATGGTGCACCCCTTAACCTGCTCTAGTGACATGGTGCACCCCTTACACTGCTCTAGTGACATGGTGCGCCCCTTACCCTGCTCTAGTGGCATGGTGCCCCCCTTACCCTGTTCTAGTGGCATGGTGCCCCCCTTACCCTGTTCTAGTGGCATGGTGCGACCCTTACACTGCTCTAGTGGCATGGTACACCCCTTACCCTGTTCTAGTGGCATGGTGCACCCTTTACCCCGTTCAGCCGGTGTATGGATATTTCCGATCTCTCCTGCCTGTGTATGAATATTTCCGATCTCTCCTGCCGGTGTATGGATATTTCCAATCTCTCCTGCCGGTGTATGGATATTTCCGATCTCTCCTGCCGGTGTATGGATATTTTTCTGATCTCTCCTGCCGGTGTATGGATATTTCCGATCTCTCCTGCCGGTGTATGGATATTTCCGATCTCCCGCTCTTGCCGGTGTATGGATATTTGCGATCTCCCGCTCTTGCCGGTGTATGGATATTTCCGATCTCTCCTGCCGGTGTATGGATATTTTTCTGATCTCTCCTGCCGGTGTATGGATATTTCCGATCTCTCCTGCCGGTGTATGGTTATTTCCGATCTCCCGCTCTTGCCGGTGTATGGATATTTGCGATCTCCCGCTCTTGCCGGTGTATGGATATTTGCGATCTACACTCTTGCCGGTATATGGATATTTCCGATCTCTCCTGCCGGTGTATGGATATTTCCGATCTCTCCTGCTGGTGTATGGATATTTTTCTGATCTCTCCTGCCGGTGTATGGATATTTCCGATCTCTCCTGCCGGTGTATGGTTATTTCCGATCTCCCGCTCTTGCCGGTGTATGGATATTTGCGATCTCCCGCTCTTGCCGGTGTATGGATATTTTCGATCTCTCTTGCCAGTGTATGGATATTTCTGATCTCCCGTTCTTGCCGGTGTATGGATATTTCTGATCTCCCGCTCTTGCCGGTGTATGGATATTTCTGATCTCCCGCTCTTGCTGGTGTATGGATAGTTCCGATCTCCCGCTCTTGCCGGTGTATGGATATTTCCTATCTCTACTGCCGGTGTACAGATATTTCCGTTCTCCCGCTCTTGCCGGTGTATGGATATTTGCGATCTCACGCTCTTGCCGGTGTATGGACATTACCGAACTCTCCTGCCGGTGTATGGATATCTCTGATCTCTCCTGCCGGTGTATGGATATTTCCGATCTTTCCTGCCAGTGTATGGATATTTCCGATCTCTCCTGCCGGTGTATGGTTATTTCCGATCTCCCGCTCTTGCCGGTGTATGGATATTTGCGATCTCCCGCTCTTGCCGGTGTATGGATATTTGCGATCTACGCTCTTGCCGGTGTATGGATATTTCCGATCTCTCCTGCCGGTGTATGGATATTTCCGATCTCTCCTGCCGGTGTATGGATATTTCCGATCTCTCCTGCCGGTGTATGGATATTTTTCTGATCTCTCCTGCCGGTGTATGGATATTTTTCTGATCTCTCCTGCCGGTGTATGGATATTTCCGATCTCTCCTGCCGGTGTATGGTTATTTCCGATCTCCCGCTCTTGCCGGTGTATGGTTATTTCCAATCTCCCGCTCTTGCCGGTGTATGGATATTTGCGATCTCCCGCTCTTGCCGGTGTATGGATATTTCCAATCTCTCCTGCCGGTGTATGGATATTTCCAATCTCTCCTGCCGGTGTATGGATATTTCCGATCTCCCGCTCTTGCCGGTGTATGGATATTTCTGATCTCCCGCTTTTGCCGGTGTATGGATGTTTCCGATCTCCCGCTCTTGCTGGTGTATGGATAGTTCCGATCTCCCGCTCTTGCCGGTGTATGGATATTTCCGATCTCTCCTGCCGGTGTACAGATATTTCCGATCTCCCGCTCTTGCCGGTGTATGGATATTTCCGATCTCCCGCTCTTGCCGGTGTATGGATATTTCCGATCTCCCGCTCTTGCCGGTGTATGGATATTTCCGATCTCCCGCTCTTGCCGGTGTATGGATATTTCCGATCTCCCGCTCTTGCCGGTGTACTGGTGTATGGATATTTCCGATCTCCCGCTCTTGCCGGTGTATGGATATTTCCGATCTCCCGCTCTTGCCGGTGTATGGATATTTTCGATCTCTCTTGCCAGTGTATGGATATTTCCGATCTCCCGTTCTTGCCGGTGTATGGATATTTCTGATCTCCCGCTCTTGCCGGTGTATGGATGTTTCCGATCTCCCGCTCTTGCTGGTGTATGGATAGTTCCGATCTCCCGCTCTTGCCGGTGTATGGATATTTCCGATCTCTACTGCCGGTGTATGGATGTTTCCGATCTCCCGCTCTTGCCGGTGTATGGATGTTTCCGAACTCCCGCTCTTGCCGGTGTATGGATATTTCCGATCTCCCGCTCTTGCCGGTGTATGGATATTCCCGATCTCTTCTGCCGGTGTACAGATATTTCCGTTCTCCCGCTCTTGCCGGTGTATGGATATTTGCGATCTCACGCTCTTGCCGGTGTATGGACATTACCGAACTCTCCTGCCGGTGTATGGATATCTCTGATCTCTCCTGCCGGTGTATGGATATTTCCGATCTCCCGCTCTTGCTGGTGTATGGATATTTGCGATCTCACGCTCTTGCCGGTGTATGGACATTACCGAACTCTCCTGCCGGTGTATGGATATCTCTGATCTCTCCTGCCGGTGTATATGGATATTTCCGATCTCTCCTGCCTGTGTACAGATATTTCCGATCTACCGCTCTTGCCGGTGTATGGATATTTGCGATCTCCCGCTCTTGCCGGTGTATGGATATTTCCGATCTCTCCTGCCGGTGTACAGATATTTCCGATCTCCCGCTCTTGCCGGTGTATGGATATTTCCGATCTCCCGCTCTTGCCGGTGTATGGATATTTCCGATCTCCCGCTCTTGCCGGTGTACTGGTGTATGGATATTTCCGATCTCCCGCTCTTGCCGGTGTATGGATATTTGCGATCTCCCGCTCTTGCCGGTGTATGGATATTTGCGATCTCTCCTGCCGGTGTATGGATATTTCCGATCTCCTGCTCTTGCTGGTGTACGGATAGTTCCGATCTCCCACTCTTTCCGGTGTACTGGTGTATGGATATTTCCGATCTCCCGCTCTTGCCGGTGTATGGATATTTCCGATCTCTCTTGCCAGTGTATGGATATTTCCGATCTCCCGCTCTTGCCGGTGTATGGATATTTCCGATCTCTCCTGCCGGTGTATGGATATTTCCGATCTCCCGCTCTTGCCGGTGTATGGATATTTGCGATTTCCCGCTCTTGCCGGTGTATGGATATTTCCGATCTCTCCTGCCGGTGTATGGATATTTCCGATCTCCCGCTCTTGCCGGTGTATGGATATTTCCGATCTCCCGCTCTTGCCGGTGTATGAATATTTCCGATCTCTCCTGCCGGTGTATGGATATTTCCGATCTCCCGCTCTTGCCGGTGTATGGATATTTCCGATCTCCCGCTCTTGCCGGTGTATGAATATTTCCGATCTCCCGCTCTTGCCGGTGTATGGATAGTTCCGATCTCTCCTGCCGGTGTATGGATATTTCCAATTTCCCGCTCTTGCCGGTGTATGGATATTTCCGATCTCCCGCTCTTGCCGGTGTATGGATATTTCCGTTCTCCCGCTCTTGCTCTTGTACTGGTGTATGGATAGTTCCGATCTCTTCTGCCGGTGTATGGATATTTCCGATCTCCCGCTCTTGCCGGTGTATGGATAGTTCCGATCTCTTCTGCCGGTGTATGGATGTTTCCGATCTCCCGCTCTTGCCGGTGTACTGGTGTATGGATATTTCCGATCTCCCGCTCTTGCCGGTGTACTGGTGTACGGATATTTCCGATCTCCCGCTCTTGCCGGTGCCGTGCCTCGCACGCTCGCCTCCGACCTTTGCTGCGCGGGGACCTCATCCTCGTCCAGACTTGTTAGCGATTACAAAACACCAGGATTTGTCTCCCTATGAAACTTTCAACCGTAATCTGAATAAATTGCATGTCACACGCTAAATAAATCATGTGCCGTGCACAGAGGCTGCGGAGGGGAGAGGTCAGCCGCGCCGGTGTCGCCCGCGTGTGGAAACCATTTTATTCTGCGTCTGTGAGGCAATTACTTCTCTCTGCTATGCAAAGTTCAGCGGAATACATCTGCATATTCACCGGGCGTCCCGCGCTGTGTTGGTAGCGCACGGGCCGCCATAGTTGACCTTCTAGTATTGCTCCGCCATTCATTATAATCCCGTCAGCCTCCGCACAGTTATACAGTGGAGGCTACAAGAAGATGGATGACTGTCCTATTACACTAACAGACCGCCCGCAGGGACAGCCGCAAATAAATCACTGTAGAACATGTCCCACACCACCATCAGTGATAACTGGCAAAGAAAAGCTGATCAATTCTCCCTGACGGTAATGAACCCTCCGACTGCAGCGCCAACGACTCCAGACCGCGAGCAGATTACAGGGAAGAAGGGACCGCAAACAACTGTCATTTCTACCTATAAAAACATGGCCGCTTCTGATGGACGGCAGCGGTACGGTATTATACGTCACTTTTATGCTTCAATAAGTCACCGTGTCGTCTGCCATCAGATTCTCATCCATTGTTATCCATTGTTATGTCTGATCCTGGGAAAGTTGTGTAATATCCAGTCTGAGAACTACAGGAGATTGTCAGTCTCCAACGCCGGCAGATCCGCGGCTGCACTACAGAGCTAGAGCGGTGTGCCGCAAAGCCACCACCGCACAGTGTATGTGCACAGTGACTGCACCAGCAGAATAGTGAGTGCAGCTCTGGAGAATAATACAGGAGGTAACTCAGGATCAGTAATGTATGTACACAGTGACTGCACCAGTAGAATAGTGAGTGCAGCTCTGGAGTATAATACAGGAGGTAACTCATATCAATAATGTATTGTATGTACACAGTGACTGCACCAGCAGAATAGTGAGTGCAGCTCTGGAGGATAATACTGGAGGTAACTCAGGATCAGTAATGTAATGTACACAGTGACTGCACCAGCAGAATAGTGAGTGCAGCTCTGGAGGATAATGCAGGCGGTAACTCAGGATCAGTAATGTAATGTATATACACAGTGACTGCACCAGTAGAATAGTGAGTGCAGCTCTGGAGTATAATACAGGAGGTAACTCATATCAATAATGTAATGTATGTACACAGTGACTGCACCAGCAGAATAGTGAGCACAGCTCTGCAGTATAATACAGGAGGTAACTCATATCAATAATGTATTGTATGTACACAGTGACTGCACCAGCAGAATAGTGAGTGCAGCTCTGGAGTATAATACTGGAGGTAACTCAGGATCAGTAATGTAATGTACACAGTGACTGCACCAGCAGAATAGTGAGTGCAGCTCTGGAGGATAATGCAGGCGGTAACTCAGGATCAGTAATGTAATGTATATACACAGTGACTGCACCAGCAGAATAGTGAGTGCAGCTCTGGAGGATAATACAGGAGGTAACTCAGGGTCAGTAATGTATGTATACAGTGACTGCACCAGCAGAATAGTGAGTGCAGCTCTGGAGGATAATACAGGAGGTAACTCAGGATCAGTAATGTAATGTACACAGTGACTGCACCAGCAGAATAGTGAGTGCAGCTCTGGAGTATAATACTGGAGGTAACTCCAGGATCAGTAATGTAATGTATATACACAGTGACTGCACCAGCAGAATAGTGAGTGCAGCTCTGGAGTATAATACAGGAGGTAACTCAGGATCAGTAATGTAATGTATGTGCACAGTGACTGCACCAGCAGAATAGTGAGTGCAGCTCTGGAGTATAATACAGGAGGTAACTCAGGATCAGTAATGTAATGTATGTGCACAGTGACTGCACCAGCAGAATAGTGAGTGCAGCTCTGGAGTATAATACAGGAGGTAACTCAGGATCAGTAATGTAATGTATGTGCACAGTGACTGCACCAGCAGAATAGTGAGTGCAGCTCTGGAGTATAATACAGGAGGTAATTTAAGAAGAATTACATGTGTAAATTGTGTGTGTGTGTTTCAATATGCAACTTTAAATAGTATTCTTTTCTTGCGGCAATTCTTGGAGGAAATGCATGATTTTACAGCTCGCCTCTAGGCCGGGTTCATGTGACCGTCTTTTCTCCATATGAGAATTAAGGTGTCGTTATGTTGAGGAGAGGTTGATCAGAGTGGGATCCATTTTCTCAGAGGTAGGGAATAAAAACAAGTTCTCCACTTTGTCTATTTTGTCAGTCTGTGAAAATTGGACCTAGCATAAATGAGTACACCCCAACAGCTTTGTCAGAAAACATTTATTTCACATCCTCTCCCAAACAAAAATGTTACAAAAAAATCCACATTTTGTATGGGATTCCATACTGCAAAATGCTCCCATTAATCGTGGCTGTTGATCACAAAGATTAATTATTTTGCTCCCAAAAAATTTAATTTTCCTAACAAAATAATTCAAAGCTAGTTTAGACTACAAAATTCAAGAACTCTCACTCGGGAAAGTCCAACTGCAGTGTAATGAATTGGCTGTTACTTCATAAAGAAAACTCTTACCAACTTCATGCTGTCAACAATGGCACCACATGGAAGAGAAATGTCACAAGACGTGAGAGAAAATCATTACTTTGCACATGTAAGGTGAAGACTACAAGACAATCAGCAAAGCTTTATTTGTCTGTCAGATCCTGAAGCAAATTTGATGGAATCACAGCATCTCAGAGTCGTCTGGGCGGCCGCAGAAGTCGCCACCGAAACAGGAGCATCTGCTGGTGAAAAGGAAGAAGATCCACAGTAAGTTCTCTCCAGGCATCTGAAGAAGTATAAGTCACCTGGAGTGACACAATCCAGCAAACACTGCAGAGGAGCGGCATATATGGGGGCATCCCCGGGGGAGCTGCTCCTAATATCAGGCACAAAAAGGTCGCCTACAATGGGCCGGGGCCCAGGGTGAAAAGTATGAAGATACCAGGACCCTGTATTCTGGAGAGAAGAGACCAAGAATAATGGAGTCACAGCGGTGAGGAGGACAAAGAAAACCGCCGATTCCTCCAGTGAGACCTTATGTGGGCACATGAGCTGCCGGTGTCGGGGGCACATGAGCTGCTGGTGTCGGGGGCACATGAGCTGCTGGTGTCGGGGGGGGCACATGAGCTGCCGGTGTCGAGGGGCACATGAGCTGCCGGTGTCGAGGGGCACATGAGCTGCTGGTGTCGGGGGCACATGAGCTGCTGGTGTCGGGGGCACATGAGCTGCTGGTGTCGGGGGCACATGAGCTGCCGGTGTCGAGGGGCACATGAGCTGCCGGTGTCGAGGGGCACATGAGCTGCCGGTGTCGGGGGCACATGAGCTGCCGGTGTCGAGGGGCACATGAGCTGCCGGTGTCGAGGGGCACATGAGCTGCCGGTGTCGGGGGCACATGAGCTGCCGGTGTCGGGGGCACATGAGCTGCCGGTGTCGAGGGGCACATGAGCTGCCGGTGTCGAGGGGCACATGAGCTGCCGGTGTCGAGGGGCACATGAGCTGCCGGTGTCGAGGGGCACATGAGCTGCCGGTGTCGAGGGGCACATGAGCTGCCGGTGTCGAGGGGCACATGAGCTGCCGGTGTCGAGGGGCACATGAGCTGCCGGTGTCGAGGGGCACATGAGCTGCCGGTGTCGAGGGGCACATGAGCTGCCGGTGTCGGGGGCACATGAGCTGCCGGTGTCGGGGGCACATGAGCTGCCGGTGTCGAGGGGCACATGAGCTGCCGGTGTCGGGGGCACATGAGCTGCCGGTGTCGGGGGCACATGAGCTGCCGGTGTCGAGGGGCACATGAGCTGCCGGTGTCGAGGGGCACATGAGCTGCCGGTGTCGAGGGGCACATGAGCTGCCGGTGTCGGGGGCACATGAGCTGCCGGTGTCGGGGGCACATGAGCTGCCGGTGTCGAGGGGCACATGAGCTGCCGGTGTCGAGGGGCACATGAGCTGCCGGTGTCGGGGGGCACATGAGCTGCCGGTGTCGGGGGCACATGAGCTGTCGGTGTCGGGGGGCACATGAGCTGTCGGTGTCGGGGGGCACATGAGCTGTCGGTGTCGGGGGGCACATGAGCTGCCGGTGTCGGGGGGGCACATGAGGTGTCGGGGGGGCTCGAGGTGTCTGGGGGGCACATGAGCTGCCGGTGTCGAGGGGGACATGAGCTGCCGGTGTTGTGGGACACATGAGCTGCCGGTGTCCTTTATGTAGGCACATGAGCTGCTGGTGTCGAGGGGCACATGAGCTGCCGGTGTCGAGGGGCACATGAGCTGCCGGTGTTGGGGGGCACATGAGCTGCCGGTGTTGGGGGGCACATGAGGTGTCGGGGGGGCACGAGGTGTCGGGGGGCACATGAGCTGCCGGTGTCGGGGGACACATGAGCTGCCGGTGTCGGGGGACACATGAGCTGACGTTGTCGGGGGAGGGGTGGTGGAACTCGAATTGCCGATGTCAGGGGCTACATCTCCGTGATGAGATATTGAAGTCACAGATATGCTCTTCTCCATTATGACAATGATACACAACTCACATTTGAGGCCACGTCTGCGTTTCTGGAGAAGAAAAAGTGACAGAGATTCAGGGGCCAAGTGTTTCTGGATCTGAGAGCCGCGCCATTATGGGGAAATCTGAGGCAAGATGACACCACTCTCCATTTAGCATTCAGGCTCTAGAGGAGCTCGTTCTGAAGATGGACGTTGAAATACGTCACCCACTTGTCTATTCCAGGCCTAGAAAACTTGATGATGTTCTGACACATCATGGCAGTCGTACATAATACTGGATGCGGTAGTATTTCATTTGGAGTGTACTCATTTTTCCTTAAAGTTACAGAGGGGAAGATAAGCATTTGATCCTCTGCTGATTTTGCCACATTTTCCCACCTACAAACAAGAATGGAGCGGGCTGTAGCTTTATCATAGGTAACTTCACCTGTGACAGAATATAAAAATCTAGAAAATCCCACTGTATGATTTATAAATAATTGTTTTACATTTTATTGTGTGAAATAAGTATTTTATTTCCGACCGACCAGCAGCAATTCTGCTCTCACAGACCTGTTATGTTTTCTCCTACTCTGCACTCGTTACCTGGATTAATTGCACATGTGTGAACCTGTTACTTGTATATATATATATATACATATAGACAGCGTTCCATACAGTCAATCACAGTCCAACCTCTCCACCATGGCCAAGACCAAAGAGCTGTCTGACGACACCAGGGACATTGTAGGCCTGCACAAGGCTGGGATGGGCTACAGGATAATAGGCAAGCAGCTTGGTGAGAAGGCAACAACTGTTGGCACAATTATTAGAAAATGGAAGAAACACAAGATTACTGTCAGTCTTACTTTGTCTGAGACTCCATGCAAGATCTCGCTTCGTGGGGTAAGGATGATTCTAAAAAAGGTCAGGTATGAGCCCAAAACTACATGGGAGGGCCTGGTCAGTGACCTGAAGAGAGCTGGGACCACAGTCTCAAAGATTACTGTTAGTAACACATTATGCCATCGTGGTTTAAAATCCTACAGGGCACGCAAGGTCCCCCTGCTCACACCAGCACATGTTCAGGCCCGTTGAAGTTCACCAATGGCCATCTGGATAATCCAGAGGAGGCATGGGAGAAGGTCATATAGTCAGATCAGACCAAAACAGAAATTGTTAGTGTCAACTCCACTTGTCGCGTTTTGGAGGAAGAAGGAGGAGTACAATTCCGAGAACACTGTCCCACCCGTGAAGCATGGGGGTGGAAACATCATACTTTAGGGAGCTTTTCTGCAAAGAGGATAGGACGGCTGCACCGTATTGAAGGGAGGATGGTCGAGGTCATGTATCGTGAGATTTTGGCAAACGTCTGTCCCTCAGTAAGAGCATTGACGATGGGTTGTGGCTGGGTCTTCCAGCATGACAGTGATCTGAAACACACAGCCAGGGCAGCTAAGCAGCGGCCCCGTAAGAAGCATTTCAAGGTCCTGTGGTGGCCTAGCCAGTCTCCAGACCTGAACCCAAGAGAAAATCTCTGGAGGAGCTGAAACTCAATGTTGTGCAGCGAGCGCCTGAAACCTGAAAGATCTGGAGAAGATCTGTATGGAGGAGTGACCTGAAAGATCTGGAGAAGATCTGTATGGAGGAGCGACCTGAAAGATCTGTACGGAGGAGTGACCTGAAAGATCTGGAGAAGATCTGTACGGAGGAGCGACCTGAAAGATCTGGAGAAGATCTGTACGGAAAAGCGACCTGAAAGATCTGAAGAAGATCTGTATGGAGGAGTGACCTGAAAGATCTGGAGAAGATCTGTACGGAGGAGTAACCTGAAAGATCTGAAGATCTGTACGGAGGAGTAACCTGAAAGATCTGAAGCAGATCTGTACGGAGGAGTAACCTGAAAGATCTGAAGAAGATCTGTACGGAGGAGTGACCTGAAAGATCTGGAGAAGATCTGTACGGAAGAGTGACCTGAAAGATCTGGAGAAGATCTGTACGGAAGAGTGACCTGAAAGATCTGGAGAAGATCTGTACGGAAGAGTGACCTGAAAGATCTGGAGAAGATCTGTACGGAAGAGTGACCTGAAAGATCTGGAGAAGATCTGTATGGAGGAGTGACCTGAAAGATCTGGAGAAGATCTGTATGGAGGAGTGACCTGAAAGATCTGGAGAAGATCTGTATGGAGGAGTGACCTGAAAGATCTGGAGAAGATCTGTATGGAGGAGTGACCTGAAAGATCTGGAGAAGATCTGTATGGAGGAGTGACCTGAAAGATCTGGAGAAGATCTGTATGGAGGATTGACCTGAAAGATCTGGAGAAGATCTGTACGGAGGAGCGACCTGAAAAATCTGGATTAGATCTGTATGGAGGAGCGACCTGAAAGATCTGGAGAAGATCTGTATGGAGGAGTGACTTGAAAGATCTGGAGAAGATCTGTGTGGAGGAGTGACCTGAGAGATCTGGAGAAGATCTGTATGGAGGAGCGACCTGAGAGATCTGGAGAAGATCTGTGTGGAGGAGTGACCTGAGAGATCTGGAGAAGATCTGTATGGAGGAGTGACCTGAGAGATCTGGAGAAGATCTGTATGGAAGAGTGACCTGAGAGATCTGGAGAAGATCTGTATGGAGGAGTGACCTGAGAGATCTGGAGAAGATCTGTATGGAGGAGTGACCTGAGAGATCTGGAGAAGATCTGTATGGAGGAGTGACCTGAGAGATCTGGAGAAGATCTGTATGGAGGAGCGACCTGAGAGATCTGGAGAAGATCTGTATGGAGGAGTGACCTGAGAGATCTGGAGAAGATCTGTATGGAGGAGTGACCTGAGAGATCTGGAGAAGATCTGTATGGAGGAGCGACCTGAAAGATCTGGAGATGTTCTGTTTTTCTATTGTATAAAGTACTTATTTCATGGAATAAAATGCAAATTAAAATCCTACAATGGGATTCTCTGTATTATGTTTTATTCTGTCACAGGTGAAGTTACCTATGATAAAAGTTACAGACATCTATATTCTTTGTAGGGGGAAAACTGCAAAATCGGCAGAGGATCAAATACTTATTTCCCCCACTGTATGGTAATCCTACTTTCATGTTGTGGGATAAATTTTATCAGTTTAGGAAATTGTTGTGTGCAGTGAGATATTGATAAAGTTTTACTTTCCATGGGGTTGTACGTATTGCTGCTTCGCGCTGTAATTCAGTAGGCTTCTTCAGCCCCGTTCACATTTGTCATACAATGGCTTCTGTAACGTCAGACGCCACACTGGCCCATGTGTATGATGTGTGGCTCCTTATCTGTGTATGATGTGTGGCTCCTTATCTGCGGCCGATGTTGTGTATGGTGTGTGGCTCCTTATCTGCGGCCGATGTTGTGTATGGTGTGTGGCTCCTTATCTGCGGCCGATGTTGTGTATGATGTGTGGCTCCTTATCTGCGGCCGATGTTGTGTATGGTGTGTGGATTCTTATCTGCGGCCGATGTTGTGTATGGTGTGTGGCTCCTTATCTGTGGCCGATGTTGTGTATGGTGTGTGGCTCCTTATCTGCGGCCGATGTTGTGTATGATGTGTGGCTCCTTATCTGCGGCCGATGTTGTGTATGGTGTGTGGATTCTTATCTGCGGCCGATGTTGTGTATGGTGTGTGGCTCCTTATCTGCGGCCGATGTTGTGTATGGTGTGTGGCTCCTTATCTGCGGCCGATGTTGTGTATGGTGTGTGGCTCCTTATCTGTGGCCGATGTTGTGTATGGTGTGTGGCTCCTTATCTGTAGCCGATGTTGTGTATGGTGTGTGGCTCCTTATCTGTGTATGATGTGTGGCTCCTTATCTGCGGCCGATGTTGTGTATGGTGTGTGGCTCCTTATCTGTGTATGATGTGTGGCTCCTTATCTGCGGCCGATGTTGTGTATGGTGTGTGGCTCCTTATCTGCGGCCGATGTTGTGTATGGTGTGTGGCTCCTTATCTGCGGCCGATGTTGTGTATGGTGTCTGGCTCCTTATCTGTGGCCGATGTTGTGTATGGTGTGTGGCTCCTTATCTGCGGCCGATGTTGTGTATGATGTGTGGATTCTTATCTGCGGCCGATGTTGTGTATGGTGTGTGGCTCCTTATCTGCGGCCGATGTTGTGTATGGTGTGTGGCTCCTTATCTGTGGCCGATGTTGTGTATGGTGTGTGGCTCCTTATCTGCGGCCGATGTTGTGTATGGTGTGTGGCTCCTTATCTGGAGCCGATGTTGTGTATGGTGTGTGGCTCCTTATCTGCGGCCGATGTTGTGTATGGTGTGTGGCTCCTTATCTGCGGCCGATGTTGTGTATGGTGTGTGGCTCCTTATCTGCGGCCGATGTTGTGTATGGTGTGTGGCTTCTTTTCTGCTGCCGATGTTGTGTATGGTGTGTGGCTCCTTATCTGCGGCCGATGTTGTGTATGGTGTGTGGCTCCTTATCTGCGGCCGATGTTGTGTATGGTGTGTGGCTCCTTATCTGCGGCCGATGTTGTGTATAGTGTGTGGCTCCTTATCTGTGGCCGATGTTGTGTATGGTGTGTGGCTCCTTATCTGTAGCCGATGTTGTGTATGGTGTGTGGCTCCTTATCTGTGTATGATGTGTGGCTCCTTATCTGCGGCCGATGTTGTGTATGGTGTGTGGCTCCTTATCTGTGTATGATGTGTGGCTCCTTATCTGCGGCCGATGTTGTGTATGGTGTGTGGCTCCTTATCTGCGGCCGATGTTGTGTATGGTGTGTGGCTCCTTATCTGCGGCCGATGTTGTGTATGGTGTGTGGCTCCTTATCTGTGGCCGATGTTGTGTATGGTGTGTGGCTCCTTATCTGCGGCCGATGTTGTGTATGGTGTGTGGCTCCTTATCTGCGGCCGATGTTGTGTATGGTGTGTGGCTCCTTATCTGGAGCCGATGTTGTGTATGGTGTGTGGCTCCTTATCTGCGGCCGATGTTGTGTATGGTGTGTGGCTCCTTATCTGCGGCCGATGTTGTGTATGGTGTGTGGCTCCTTATCTGCGGCCGATGTTGTGTATGGTGTGTGGCTCCTTATCTGCGGCCGATGTTGTGTATGGTGTGTGGCTCCTTATCTGCGGCCGATGTTGTGTATGGTGTGTGGCTCCTTATCTGCGGCCGATGTTGTGTATGATGTGTGGCTCCTTATCTGCGGCCGATGTTGTGTATGGTATGTGGCTCCTTATCTGCGGCCGATGTTGTGTATGGTGTGTGGCTCCTTATCTGCGGCCGATGTTGTGTATGGTGTGTGGCTCCTTATCTGCGGCCGATGTTGTGTATGGTGTGTGGCTCCTTATCTGCGGCCGATGTTGTGTATGGTGTGTGGCTTCTTTTCTGCTGCCGATGTTGTGTATGGTGTGTGGCTCCTTGTCTGCGGCCGATGTTGTGTATGGTGTGTGGCTCCTTATCTGCGGCCGATGTTGTGTATGGTGTGTGGCTCCTTATCTGTGGCCGATGTTGTGTATGGTGTGTGGCTCCTTATCTGCGGCTGATGTTGTGTATGATGTGTGGCTCCTTATCTGCGGCCGATGTTGTGTATGGTATGTGGCTCCTTATCTGCGGCCGATGTTGTGTATGGTGTGTGGCTCCTTATCTGCGGCCGATGTTGTGTATGGTGTGTGGCTCCTTATCTGCGGCCGATGTTGTGTATGATGTGTGGCTCCTTATCTGCGGCCGATGTTGTGTATGGTGTGTGGCTCCTTATCTGCGGTCGATGTTGTGTATGATGTGTGGCTCCTTATCTGCGGCCGATGTTGTGTATGGTATGTGGCTCCTTATCTGTGGCTTCACCTCGCATTATACTGTGAAATATTAAAGTTCTGTTTAGTGAATCCTCCGTTCCCTGTTTCTGAGTGGCATTGGGGATAACCGTGGTCACCCAGGTTTTCCGGACCCCTGATGCGTCACTTTGTACCTTTCCCCTATAAGCCTAAATACAAAGCAGCAGAGTTTACACCAAGTTGATGTCAGTGGACTAATATTTCTTCAGATTATTATTTCAAGGAAGAAACTTTTTTTTTTTGTTCAAAAAAAAAACAAAAAAAAAAACATCAAAAAAACAAAAAGCAAATGATCTTGTGAATGTAAAGCGTCCTCTTCTGCGTGTGGAAACGAGGATGTCCTGAGATCCATAAATCCTGGCGCGTTCCCTGCCTGGCGAACCATTAAGATAAATAAAGCAGATAGAGGTCCGCAGCGTTTTGATCAGATAAATTATAATATTTACCAGTGATATCTGCTCTTAATTGCATTGTAATTCTCCAGATAATCATCAAAGGGAATTCAGAGTAATAAAGACTAATTGTGGGGATGGGAGCGAGCTGCAGTATACTGTACGGCTGCTAGGTGGCAGCAGAGCTCTGCTGAACGCGTGCTGCTGCCTGGGCCCGGTCCGTACAGTCACCGGTGCAGGATCAGCAGTGGTCGCTCCTCCACACTAAAACATTACAATCTCCTCTAACCTGGGGCTGATCATTCACCAAGGAAGTAGGGACTGTGGGGTTCTTTGTGTGACACCATCAGAGGACTGAATATTGGGGTGACTAGTCCACTGCCATTCTCCATTGCATGTGCTGTCACCCAGCTTTCTTCTGAGTAAGCAGACGCGTGACCCTGTGGACTGTGAGCCCTCGCAGGCAGGGTCCTCTCTCCTCCTGTGGACTGTGAGCTCTCGCCGGCAGGGTCCTCTCTCCTCCTGTAGACTGTGAGCCCTCGCGGGCAGGGTCCTCTCTCCTCCTGTAGACTGTGAGCCCTCGCGGGCAGGGTCCTCTCTCCTCCTGTAGACTGTGATCCCTCGCAGGCAGGGTCCTCTCTCCTCCTGTGGACTGTGAGCTCTCGCCGGCAGGGTCCTCTCTCCTCCTGTAGACTGTGAGCCCTCGCGGGCAGGGTCCTCTCTCCTCCTGTAGACTGTGAGCCCTCGCGGGCAGGGTCCTCTCTCCTCCTGTAGACTGTGAGCTCTCGCCGGCAGGGTCCTCTCTCCTCCTGTAGACTGTGAGCCCTCGCGGGCAGGGTCCTCTCTCCTCCTGTAGACTGTGATCCCTCGCGGGCAGGGTCTTCTCTCCTCCTGTAGACTGGGAGCTCTTGCGGGCAGGGTCCGCTCTCCTCCTGTAGACTGTGAGCTCTCGCGGGCAGGGTCCTCTCTCCTCCTGTAGACTGTGAGCTCTCGCGGGCAGGGTCCTCTATCCTCTTATATCTGTCTGTGTCTTGTATTGTTTATGATTATTGTGCTTGTCCCTATTATTTATACCCTTTTTCACATATAAAGCTCCAAGGAGTAAATGGCGCTATAATAATAAATAATATTAATGCTTCCCATGACAAGCCATCATGGCGGTCTTATCAATTATCAGCCGTCTTTATCAAACTTCTGATTGACCTCAGTGCCTGCCCGGTCAATAATGGAGATGTAATACAGATCTTGTCATTCAGGGTTTCAGGAAAGCTGGGCCAGAATTCAAAGGGGAGTTGAATTTTGGCCTTCTTTATTGTCATCTTGCTGTTATGAAAAAACTGAAATACAATACGGAATACAATATGGAATTAAAAACTGCTTCACAATAGAGATGAGCAGACCTATGGAACTATGGAATTTCAGTTTGAGACGTGACCTTGACCCAGGGCCCCAAACCCCATGCAAGTCAATGGCGATCCAAACTTCTGTACTTTAGAATGGTTGTTGTAAGGGCAAGGGGGCTGCAAAACGGGGGCAATTGCCCCACAAACAAATGCCTTTGTTCAAATAAACTTTTTTTTAGTGTGTGTTCACTTGCCTGTTTAGTAATGGGGGTGTCTGATAGATGCTTCTCCATTACTAACCCCTGGGCTTGATGCCAGCTGTCATTTCACAGCTGGCATCAACCCCTTGAACTATTACTGATTGCCCTGGTGCGATGGCAATTGGGGTAATAGCCAGGTAATGTGCCAGAAATGGAGCATGTATGGATGTGCCACTTCGGAGGCGGCTGCGGGCTGCTATTTTCAAACTGGAAAGAGCCAAATAACCATGACCACTCCCACCTGATTAGTCCAGCCCCAGCTGTCTGCTTTACCTTGGCTGGTTATCAAAAATAGGGAGAAACCCACAATGTTTTTTTTTTTAATTGCTTATTTAAATAATTAATAAAAAACAAAAAGGGGTATGATCCCCTCTATTTTTGATTAGGAGTGAAGGTAAAGCAGACAGCAGGGGGCTGCACGTCAATTTAATTTTTTCCTTCTATTTTTCACATCAGCCAGGCATCTTCCACAAACAATAAAGCTTGTTAATCGGCTGCACTGCAATTTTTCAACTAACTTTATTAGCATTCGAACAGCACCCAAACTCTGAAGTCAGACACAGTTTTATTTTATTTATTTTTTTTCTTTCTATTTTTAAAAATTCGAGTTCGAAATCCGATCATTCAGTGACCGGTACCAACCCCGAGCGTTACAATTTTGGTTTGCTCATCCCTACTTGGGAATAATGACTGCTGGGACCCCCATTGATCACGAGATCTCCAGTGTATCAGACTTCAGCCGTGCGTTTACCAGACATAGCGCCATACTTATTTTAGTGGCTGTGCCCAGTACTGCAGCCTGGTGCTATTCTAGCGGCACGGGTTCTTTTAATTTCTGATGTGTGGGGGCGCTGGGACCCCCCAAGATCCTACAGATAGACAAATCTAATCATAGTTTTTTATGATTTTTGAAGAAATGACCCATACGAAGCTTGGCTGCACAATATTGCTTTTTCCCTATATCACCACCTTCCCTATGTCGCCACCTTCCCTATGTCGCCACCTTCCCTATGTCGCCACCTTCCCTATGTCGCCACCTTCCCTATGTCGCCACCTTCCCTATGTCGCCACCTTCCCTATGTCGCCACCTTCCCTATGTCGCCACCTTCCCTATGTCGCCACCTTCCCTATGTCGCCACCTTCCCTATGTCGCCACCTTCCCTATGTCGCCACCTTCCCTATGTCGCCACCTTCCCTATGTCGCCACCTTCCCTATGTCGCCACCTTCCCTATGTCGCCACCTTCCCTATGTCGCCACCTTCCCTATGTCGCCACCTTCCCTATGTCGCCACCTT
Source organism: Anomaloglossus baeobatrachus (assembly GCF_048569485.1). Taxonomy (NCBI): domain Eukaryota; kingdom Metazoa; phylum Chordata; class Amphibia; order Anura; family Aromobatidae; genus Anomaloglossus; species Anomaloglossus baeobatrachus. The sequence goes on along the minus strand of NC_134357.1, from coordinate 10,075,623 downwards.
CCCTATGTCGCCACCTTCCCTATGTCGCCACCTTCCCTATGTCGCCACCTTCCCTATGTCGCCACCTTCCCTGTTGCCACCTTCCCTATGTCGGCACCTTCCCTATGTCGCCACCTTCCCTATGTCGCCACCTTCCCTATGTCGCCACCTTCCCTATGTCGCCACCTTCCCTATGTCGCCACCTTCCCTATGTCGCCACCTTCCCTATGTCGCCACCTTCCCTATGTCGCCACCTTCCCTATGTCGCCACCTTCCCTATGTCGCCACCTTCCCTATGTCGCCACCTTCCCTATGTCGCCACCTTCCCTATGTCGCCACCTTCCCTGTTGCCACCTTCCCTATGTCGGCACCTTCCCTATGTCGGCACCTTCCCTATGTCGCCACCTTCCCTATGTCGCCACCTTCCCTATGTCGCCACCTTCCCTATGTCGCCACCTTCCCTATGTCGCCACCTTCCCTATGTCGCCACCTTCCCTATGTCGCCGCCACCTTCCCTATGTCGCCACCTTCCCTATGTCGCCGCCGCCTTCCCTATACCGCCACCTTCCCTATGTCGCCACCTTCCCTATATCGCCCCCTGACCCGCCTGCTCCTTGATTTCCGGGGTCTTGCAGGAGACCCTCCGCCCCCGGCTGACATCCCCTCTTCTTTCTCTCTCTTCCATGCTGCACTTTATTATAATAAATCCCATCTACGGTATTTTTTTTCCTTTTTTCACTAAACGTCTTTCATTGACGACAAAAGGACAAAGAAAAAAAAAAAACGCCAGAACTTTTGTCTCGGAAACATGTAAACCCACCCCGGCTGTGTTGTGTGTAATGTCGGCAGCTGCAGATGACAGGGATCTTAAAGGTATATTAAATATATATTACCAGCAAGACGACTTCAAACGCGCCGGTAATTCCCATCCTATATGAGTGTTTAATGTCCGCGGCTATGGTAATGGCGGCAGGGACGGCGCGCACCGCTGTTTTGAAGACCAGCCTTGGGAATATAGCGACTTCAGGAAAAAATCCCTAATTACTTTCATTTACTGCAACCAGGGGCAGATCACAGGCATCATAATTCAGAATTAAGCCATTAGGGGAGGCCATTACTGCGGGGGGAGCAGGGACGGCTCTGCGGGGGGCCGGGGGCTGCGGACCCTCCGGTGTCTCTCACGTGATGACTTTTGTATTATTCAGTCACTTTCTCTCCTTGACTCCTGATCTTCTCCAGCTCCTTCTCTTTACTCCGTATTTACAACTTACAGTGCCTTGCGAAAGTATTCAGCCCCTTGAATTTTTCACCTTTTCCCACATTTCGGGCTTCAAACAAAAATACAAATGTTAATGTTCTGGTGAAGAATCAACAACAAGTGACACAATTGTGAAGAGGAAGGAAATTTATTGCTTATTTGAAACTTTTATAAAAAATAAATAACTGAAACTTGGGTCGTGCAATATTATTCATCCCCTGTAAGGTAATACTTTGTAGCGCCCCCTTTTGCTGGGATTACAGCAGCAGTCTCTTGGGGGATGTCTCTATCAGTTTTGCACATGGAGAGGTGAAATTCTCACCCATTCTTCCTTTTTAAACAGCTGGAGCTGAGTGAGGTTGGATGGAGGCGTTTGTGAACAGCAGTTTTCAGCTCTTTCCACAGATTCTCGATTGGGTTCAGGTCTGGACTGTGACTTGGCCATTCTAACACCTGGATACGGTTATTTGTGAACCATTCCATTGTAGATTTTGCTTTATGTTTGGGATCATTGTCTTGTTGGAAGACAAATCTCCGTCCCAGTCTCAGATCTTTTGCAGACTCCAACAAGTTTTCTTCAGGAATGGTCCTGTATTTGGCTCCATCCATCTTCCCATCAATTTTAACCATCTTCCCTGTCCCTGCTGAAGAAAAGCCGGCCCAAACCATGATGCTGCCACCACCATGTTTGACAGTGGGGATGGTGTGTTCAGGCTGATGAGCTCTGTTACTTTTACGCCAAGCATATCGTTTGGCATTGTGCCCAAAAAGTTAGATTTTTTGTTTCATCTGAGCAGAGCACCTTCTTCCACATGTTTGGGGTCTCCAGGCGGCTTGTGCCAAACTTTAAACGACACTTTTTATGGATATCTTTGAGAAATGGCTTTCTTCTTGCCACTCTTCCATAAAGGCCAGATTTGTGCAGTGTATGACTGATTGTTGTCCTATGGACAGACTCTCCCCCCTCAGCTGTAGATCTCTGCAGATCATCCAGAGGGATCATGGGCCTCTTGGCTGCATCTCTGATCAGTCTTCCCCTTGTGTGAGATGACAGTTTGGATGGAGGCCGGGTCTTGGTAGATTTGCAGTGGTATGATGCTCCTTCCATTTCAATATGATCGCTTGCACAGGGCTTCTTGGGATGTTTAAAGTTGTGGAAATCTTTTTGTAACCAAATCCAGCTTTAAACTTCTCCACAACAGTATCCTGGACCTGCCTGTTGTGTTCCTTGGTCTTCATGATGCTCTCTGCGCTTTACACAGAACCCTGAGATATCACAGAGCAGGGGCATTATACGGAGACTTGATTACACACAGGGGCTTATATTTATCATCATCAGTCATTTAGGACAACATTGGATCATTCACAGATCCTCAATCAACTTCTGGAGGGAGTTTCTGCACTGAAAGTAAAGGGGATGAATAATATTGCACGCCACAATTTTCAGTTTATTATTTTTTACAAAAATGTAAAATAAGCAATAAATTTCCTTTATCTTCACAATTGTGTCACTTGTTGTTGATTCTTCACCAGAACATTAACATTTTTATCTTTATGTTTGAAGCCTGAAATGTGGGAAAAAGTTGAAAAAGTCAAGGGGGACGAATACTTTCGCAAGGCACTGTATGTACAGGAGATGCCCAGGTTATACCAGCTGTACATATATAATTATATACAGGAGATACCCAGGTTATACCGGCTGTACATATATAATTATATGCAGGAGATGCTCAGGTTATACCGGCTGTACATATATACGGTAATTATATACAGGAGATGCCCAGGTTATACCGACTGTACATATATAATTATATACAGGAGATGCCCAGGTTATACCGGCTGTACATATATAATTATATACAGGAGATGTCCAGGTTATACCAGCTGTACATATATAATTATATACAGGAGATGCCCAGGTTATACCAGCTGTACATATATAATTATATACAGGAGATGCCCAGGTTATACCGGCTGTACATATATAATTATATACAGGAGATGCCCAGGTTATACCGGCTGTACATATATGATTATATACAGGAGATGCTCAGGTTATACCGGCTGTACATATATAATTATATACAGGAGATGTCCAGGTTATACCAGCTGTACATATATAATTATATACAGGAGATGCCCAGGTTATACCAGCTGTACATGTATATAATTATATACAGGAGATGCCCAGGTTATACCGGCTGTACATATATAATTATATACAGGAGATGCCCAGGGTATACCGGCTGTACATATATAATTATATACAGGAGATGCCCAGGTTATACCGGCTGTACATATATAATTATATACAGGAGATGTCCAGGTTATACCAGCTGTACATATATAATTATATACAGGAGATGTCCAGGTTATACCGGCTGTACATATATAATTATATACAGGAGATGTCCAGGTTATACCGGCTGTACATATATAATTATATACTGGAGATGCCAGGTTATACCGGCTGTACATATATAATTATATACAGGAGATGCCCAGGCTATACCGGCTGTACATATATAATTATATACAGGAGATGCCAAGGCTATACCAGCTGTACATATATAATTATATACAGGGGATGCCCAGGTTATACCAGCTGTACATATATAATTATATACAGGAGATGCCCAGGTTATACCGGCTGTACACATATAATTATATACAGGAGATGCCCAGGTTATACCGGCTGTACATATATAATTATATACAGGAGATGCCCAGGCTATACCGGCTGTACATATATAATTATATACAGGAGATGCCCAGGTTATACCGGTTGTACATATATAATTATATACAGGAGATGCCCAGGTTATACCGGCTGTACATATATAATTATATACAGGAGATGTCCAGGTTATACCGGCTGTACATATATAATTATATACAGGAGATGCCCAGGTTATACCGGCTGTACATATATAATTATATACAGGAGATGCCCAGGTTATACCGGCTGTACATATATAATTATATACAGGAGATGCCCAGGTTATACCGGCTGTACATATATAATTATATACAGGAGATGCCCAGGTTATACCAGCTGTACATATATAATTATATACAGGAGATGCCCAGGCTATACCAGCTGTACATATATAATTATATACAGGAGATGCCCAGGTTATACCGGCTGTACATATATAATTATATACAGGAGATGCCCAGGTTATACCGGCTGTACATATATAATTATATACAGGAGATGCCCAGGCTATACCAGCTGTACATATATAATTATATACAGGAGATGCCCAGGTTATACCGGCTGTACATATATAATTATATACAGGAGATGCCCAGGTTATACCGGATGTACATATATAATTATATACAGGAGATGCCCAGGTTATACCGGATGTACATATATAATTATATACAGGAGATGCCCAGGCTATACCAGCTGTACATATATAATTATATACAGGAGATGCCCAGGTTATACCGGCCTACTGGCTATCACTACTACTATAGGAGATGCTTATGTTGCAGCAGCCATGTTGGCGTCCTCGGTATTGAACATTGCCGCAGCTATTTGCCATTTTTCTTCCACCGTTCTACTTCTTACTTCTTGGCGCTCTCGTGTGATTGGTCACTTCCTCGGAGCGAGTCCCGCGCAGGGTCCGGCTGGAATGTCTTCCTCTTGTTTATCTGTAAAGTCCTTTGTTTGGGCGCAGATATCAATAAATGGCAGTATTTGGCGGGAGGCGGCGGCCATTGGCTCGTGTGTGCGTCTCTGAGGACGGGGACTTGTGATAAAGAACATATAATTAAATGTGGGGACGAGATAACACCTCCTGACAAATGCCACCGCGCGTGGACGGGGCCGATCTGTTTACTGGATCTCTATCCGGCAATAAATATGCAAACTTTGTCCTGTCGTCATTCTTCTCCCCGGCTTGCGATGTATCTGCGGTAATTTGGCGTATGCCGGGTGTCAGGGCTCGCCCCCCTATTAGAATAGCAGATCATTCCTTAATTCACTTGCTGACAGAAGGAAGACATTATAAATCTATTTACAGTGATAACATTGTATCTAATTCCCCGGCGTCGCGGTTTAGACAATCGCTTCTCCGTGTTGTCGGCTGCTGAATTGAACATCTTGCGCGCTCAGAATTCACTTCATTGTTACCGGCGGAGATTAAGTGGCGCTGCTCAGAGGACGCCATGCCGAAGCATTGCACAATCCCGAAATTCACCGCTGACCGCACACCTGACTTGTTAATTCAGTTAATTCTCTCTTCCTCGCCTTTCTCGTGGCTGCGGCCGTCGTTCTTCCTTTGTTCATCCCATACATAGGAGTTACATTTGGAACACGCAGGTTTTTATTTCTTTCAGGGAACACATCTTAGATTTGGGGCACACTTCAATTTTGTGTTGCCAACATCCCGGTTGTGGACATTTGTGGGTAAAGCATTTTGGGGGTCCGCCTGCCATCTATATCCCCTGTACATTTGCTCCAGTTATTGGTAGAAGGCTTTCCTGAATGGAAGCAGTTTGTGCCCCGTGTTTGTTCCCCAGATTTTGGGATTTGGTGGGAGGTCAGCGACCCTACTTTAAATCTTTGGCTATAAAGGGGCTTAAAAAAATAGCTCACTGCAGAATATTATTACAGAGTTTAAAGGGGTATTTTCTAGGGATGATCGAATACCTCAAATATTCGGCTTTGCGAATATTTTCCAAATAGGTCGCCGCTATTCATGAATATTCAATGTGCAATGTAAGTCTATGGGAAACCCGAATAACAACTATTCGGAACTATTCGGGCTTCCCATAGACTTACATTGCGCATCGAATATTCGCATAGCGGCGACCTATTCGTCGAATATTCGCGAAGCTGAATATTTGAGGTATTCGATCATCCCTAGTATTTTCAAGTTGTCTTTTCAGCATCCCACAACTCAGCAGTCTCCCTACTTCCCGTGTCCTGGGGGGCCGGCTGTCCTCCTTGAATGACAGTTCTGGTGAGCTGCTGACCTGTAGTATTAGTAGAACTATAAAGCTCAGCACAACTTCTGCTGTAACACATTCAGATATTAGTGGCTTGTTTTGAGTCTGCTCTGATTTGACTATATTTACATAGAGATAACAAGCACACAGCTCAGGAAAGTAAGAGCAGTGATTAGGAGAACTGCTCTGGAAGCAGCTGATGTTGGTGGCTTATTGTGCAGGACTAAAGGTCCAGTCACACTAAGCAACTTACCAGCGATCCCAACAACGATAGGGATCGCTGGTAAGTTGCTAGGAGGTTGCTGGTGAGATGTCACACTGTGACGCTCCAGCGATCCCACCAGCAACCTGACCTGGCAGGGATCGCTGGAGCGTGGCTACACGAGTTGCTGGTGAGCTCACCAGCAACCAATGACCAGCCCCCAGCGCCGCGTGGAAGATGCTGCGCTTGGTAACTAAGGTAAATATCGGGTAACCAACCCGATATTTACCTTGGTTACCAGCGCACGGAGCTACACGTGCAGAGAACAGGGAGCAGCGCACACCGCTTAGCGCTGGCTCCCTGCTCTCCTAGTTACAGCACACATCGGGTTAATTAACCCGATGTGTCCTGCAGCTACATGTGCACAGAGCAGGAGCCGGCACTGACAGTGAGAGCGGCGGAGGCTGGTAACAAAGGTAAATATCGGGTAACCAAGGACAGGGCTTCTTGGTTACCCGATGTTTACATTGGTTACCAGCCTCCGCAGAAGCCGGCTCACTGCACATTTAGTTGTTGCTGTCTCGCTGTCACACACAGCGATCTGTGCTTCACAGCGGGACAGCAACAACTAAAAAATGGCCCAGGACATTCAGCAACAACCAACGACCTCACAGCAGGGGCCGGGTTGTTGCTGGATGTCACACACAGCAACATCGCTAGCAACGTCACAAAAGTTGTTCGTTAGCAGCGATGTTGCTAGCGATGTTGCTTAGTGTGACGGGGCCTTTATAGCAGCAGCTTATCAGGAGCTGGGAAGGGTAAGGCCAGTTTCACACATCCGGCAATCACCGCTTTGCCGAATCCGTCACACTCCAGTACAGTGCAATGGCATCGTGGCAAGCTCCGGTCATATGACAGCATGTAACCGGAACTTGCTACAATGCCATTGTACTATTTTCCACTGTACTGGAGTGTGATGGATCCAGCAAAGCGTTGAAATGTCGGTTGTGTGAAACCGGCCCAAGAAGGTGAACAGCTAACTGCTGTATAGAATCTGAGGGCTGGATAGTGGAGGCTGGTATGTTAGGAGTTCCTCTTGAAGTGTAACTATTGTGCACAGTAGGCCACACTCTGGTGGTTGAGCTCTATGGAAACAAGCTGTACACTTTGTAAGATAAAGGCTCTCATAACAGGAGAACCACAGCAGATAGAAAATGAATATCTTTTGGAAACTTGTTTATTTTCATGCTGTATAACTAAAGAAATAACTTGACAATATCAAATTAATGTTTAGGTAGTAGTATATAAGGAGCTCCCTGTATTGGGATATTTCTTAACAAAGCTACTGTGCACACTGGGCCAGCTGTACACTTTGTAAGATAAAGGCTCTCATATCAGGAAAACCTATAGCAAATTGAAAATTAATATCTTTGGTAAACTTGTTTATTTGCTGTGTAACTAAATAAATGTACTAACTTTACAATATGCTTTTAATGTGTATGTAGCAGTATGTAAAGAGCTCCTTCTATTGGTATATTTGTTATACATAGTTTAATTTGGGGATTTGTTTTAGATATTAAAATGACATTTTTAGTGCAAAGAGTAAATACATGGAATTTTAGCTATATATGCTATTTATATATATGGTATTGAGGTTATGTCATATATTTGTTGCCTGTTTCCTTTTATTAGACTGGCTGGAGGGAGAGGAGGGGGATGCAGCTGCAGCTTCTTCCTCAGGGTTACAGTGAAACAGCGGGAGGGGGAGGAGCTGCAGGATTAGATATCTGATTGGCCCAGAGAAATCAGGGCTGGGATCACACCAGGGTGCGCCCGCCCACTCGGCAACCGGGAGCGAGAAAAAGGGCATTTATAGCCAATAAGCAGGGGAAGGAAAAGCCAAAATCAGCAGCCTACCCCCAGGGTGTACTCATTGTCTATGGGTGAGGGGGTGACGGGGGAATTTATTGCAGGGAGGTGTGGGCTGCGCACTCTTTGCCTTGCCCGTTTGACGCCTGCATTAAACCTATGCACAGCCCACCCAGCGGCGAGGGTCCGCTCCCCCTCCGATGGTGGGGTACACTGCGGGGTACGCTTTTACATCTGTGTGATGTGCATTATGTAAGGTTAGGGGCGCAGGTCAGAGACGTCCGCCCCGCGTTTACCCTGACGGGCACTATAGGGTTACTCCGCTCTTCCTGAAGTTTCTACGTTTCCTCCTCGGCTTTGGTAACTTTCTTCCCATCGATATTGTTTTGTTATTTTTTTTTTATTTCATGTTTCGCATTAGCCATAAAATCCATTGTGCGCCCCCTCTGCAGTTAATTAACAGTGAGGATTGGATGTCGGCCCTCGCTTTTTGAGAGTAAATCAAGCTTTTGAGCGAGATCATTGAAACTCAATTAAATGGCAAGACATTTCTTCAGAGCGGGGTTAACAAGTTAATTACATTTTAATCAGAGGAATATTGGGCACCTGCCCCGTGCTTATCTCCCGAGTTATCAGCACCTGAGTTACTGTACAGCGGAGGGTGCAGATTAATTAAAAAAAATCTCTGTTAACGAGCGGAGATCCTTTGTTAGGAGTTAATGCGCAGTAATTCGACCTGTGCAGATATCAGCTGCAGTTTGTCTTGCGGCCACCGGGGGCAGCGTGTCATTGTCAGATGAGTGTTTCTGGGTTTTTTTGCTTTGTGGCAATTTCTGGCTGATTTCATTATCCGCTGCTGCAGAGTCGTCCTCTGCTTTATACATTTGTTTTGTTTTTCTTGCTTTTTTTTTTTTTTTTACAAAGTTTGTGATGATTTTTGCTCACAAGCAGTGTAAGGGAAGCGGCTTGCAGTCTGACAGATGCAGCCACGTATAGGCTTATTCTCTGTGTATAGGGATGTGTGCAGTGACAAGGTAAATAATGACGAAGAAATCACTGCACTGGCTGTAGAGACGGCCACGGACCGTGGCATCCCACGGCGCCCTCTAATGTATGGGCCGGGGTGTCATAGACTTGGTGGCAGACCCTGCTAATGGCCGTTTGCAACAATCCTTTTCAAACCATCTTAATAGTGAATAATAAGTAAATTAATGAAGAGTGACTACGGAGGACCCCGTGTGCCCGTGCATTATGTACACACTTTAGTTCACCTGAAGTGGCAGTGAAATAGAACTGACCACTTACAGGCCACAGATCACCATAGATCACCACTGATCACCGCTGATCACCGGCCGCAGGACTAGATGGAATCGGTTGTTAATCAAGAGAGCTTTTTAACAAGAAAATAGCCAAAGTGCCAGTGCAGTGTGACATGTTGCATTTCTGGTTGTATGACATGTGCGGCATACAGTAACGCTCCCCTAGAGTTCATCTCAGCTGGATGTAGACTTTCTATAGTATAGAGTCTATACCCTGCTGCATCGGGGCCTTCCCTTGCTCAGGTCACTTACCGAAAGACTCCTCTCGCTGCACCAGACACTTCTCCTGTTCTTCATAATGCCGCCTCACCACAACCTTCCCTTGTGCCGGAGACTTCCCGTGGCTGAACTTAGCCTGGGCACCCTGTGTTGGAGAGTTTGTCTGTGTTCGCTCTTTCTATTTGCTGGAGACTTTCCCCTTTTCTGCACAGTTCTCCCTCACCTGAAACATTCCCTGCCCCAGAGATTTTTGCTCTGCTTCACAGTTTTCCTTCACTGTAGTCCCTCCACGTGACAGATTCTTACCCTTACCTGGGCACCCTGTGTTGTAGAGTTTGTCTGTGTTCGCTCTTTCTATTTGCTGGAGACTTCCTCCTGTTCTGCACAGTTCTCCCTCACCTGGAACTTTTCCTGCAACAGTGATTTCTGCTGTTCAAGTTCTCCTTCACTGTAGACTTCCCCCTGTGTCAGATTCTTACCGTAGCCTGGACGCCATGTGTTGGATAGTTCTGTGCTCACTCTTTCTTTATGTCTGAGACTTCCACTGTTCTGCACAGTTCTCCCTCAACTGAAACTTTTCCTCCTGAGATTTCTGCCTTCTTCACAGTTCTCCTTCACTATAGACTTCCCCTGTGCCAGATTTTTACCCTAGTCTGGACATCATGTGTTGGATAGTCCTGTGCTCTTTCTTTTGATGTGCTGGAGACTTTATCTTGTTCTGCACAGTTCTCACTCACCAGAAACATTTCCTGCCCCAGAGATTTTTTGCTCTGCTTCACAGTTCTCCTTCACTGTAGACGTCCCCCTGTGTCAGATTCTTTCCCTAGTCTGGACACCCTGTGTTGGATAGTTCTGTTTTGGCTCTTTCTATGTGCTGGAGACTTCCTCCTGTCCTGCACAGTTCTCCCTCACCTGGAACTTTTCCTGCACCAGTGATTTCTGGTGTTCTTTGCAAGTCTTCTTACACAATATTCCCCTGTGCCAGATTATTCCCTTGTCGGTGCACCCTGTGTTGGAGAGTTCTGCACTCATACTTTCTATGTGTCGGAAGCGTCCCATGTTCTGCACAGTTCTCCTTCCTCTGCCAAGCATTTCCCCTTCTTAGATGCGTACCCAGGACTGGACATCTCCCCATGCCCCTGAGGTCCTCTGTGCTTACTCTGTCCTTGTCCTGCGTGGTTCCTCCGCACAGGTTAAGGCTATGTGCGCACGCTGCATCTTTGTAGTGACCACAAAGATGCAGCGTTTTTGGCAAAAATGCATAAAAAAAACCGTGTTTTGATGCTTTTTTTTGCTTTTTGTTTGTTTTTTTTTTTTACAGCATTTTTGGCAAAATTACATCCAAAAACCCATGTTTTGATGCATTTTTTTTACCGTGTTTTTGCCCACTGCTTTTTTTTAAGTGAAATCTATTAACTGGAAGGGCTCAAAACACAGAAAGACTTGACCTGCTGCAGCGGTCACCACAAAGACGCAGCCAAAAAAAGCTGCAACGTGCGGCCAGAAAAACTGAAATCTGATAGACTTTGCTGGGGAAGGAAATGCATGCACTTTTGAGACCAAAACTGCACCCGAAAAGGTCAAAAAACGCAGCGTGTGCACAGGGCCTAAGTGTCACTTGGAAGCACAGAGCCCATTTGTACCCCAGAACAGTTCACGGGGCCCCAACACTCCCCCATTAGTTGTGTAACACGTCCATTTTGGACATGAATTTTGTTTGGAAATTCCTAAAAAAAGAGAAATGATTATTCCCGAGCGCCGGTGTGATCCCACCCTTCCATCTCTCCATACTTTATTACTCGGGGGGCTTTGCTCTCACACCCTGTTTTTGGCCGCTTCTCCGGTGAATGTCACCGTTGTGGCGCTCCGCACTTTCGCAGTGTCAGTGTGCACTGGCTGCACTCACCATGTAGAAGGGCTGTCATCTTCCCTGCGCAGACCACCCCCTCCATATACCACCTACTCTGCTGTGAATAACAATAAAAAACAAAGTCTTAACAATACCGCTGCAAACTTTTCTTCCCCCTCGTCCTCCTTCCCCCCCCCCTCGTCCTCCTTCCCCCCCCTCGTCCTCCTTCCCCCCCCTCGTCCTCCTCCCCCCCCCTCGTCCTCCTCCCCCCCCCTCGTCCTCCTTCCCTTACATCTGACACAATCTTAGCAGGGGAAGAAAGTTGGCTGGAGAAGCTCTTAAAGCCATATAGAGAAAATGCCTGGAATTACAAGCCTCCTCCCGGCTTCAGAAACACACACAAAGCTCCAGTCGACAGCAAAAACTGACAACTAGGACTAAAAATGTTGACAATTTTTTGATTTGCAGCCCCGGCTTATGTATGGGAGACATTAACTATTTATAAAATGCATTATGAATCGAGCTCCTTCAAGCCGCAACTGCTTCTGTGACATTTTCTTTCCAGCAGAAATCATCCGCCTTGCATTTTGGTCTAAGTACAAATTTATATACAGCTGATTGTTATGAAGCGAGAACCTCGGGATCCTTCTCACAATCGCAGCCCCCCATCCTCCCGCCGCCCCCTCCTCCACCATTTCTCTTAATTATCCACCTTAGATGGCTTGTTTGGGCTGTCAGCGAGTTTGATTAGCAAAATTGAGCAGGTTGGAGGCTCCTCGGATCCACAAGAAAGTTCTTCTTTTCCTTTTGAGCGATAATGGGGATTATTTCTTGTGGATCGGGGAGGTTTTCAGTTGTTTTTTTTTATTTATTTATTTTTTTTTTTTAGTCCTTTCTAGAGTCCTTGTACGTTCTGACCCTGCGCTCTCGTAACAGAAATCTGACAGCCGCTCGCAGGTTCTTGTGTGGCTGAGGTCCTTGTGTGGCTGAGGTCCTTGTGTGGCTGAGGTCCTTGTGTGGCTGAGGTCCTTGTGTAAATCAGGTCCTTGTGTGGCTGAGGTCCTTGTGTGGCTGAGGTCCTTGTGTGGCTGAGGTCATTGTGTAAATCAGGTCCTTGTGTGGCTGAGGTCCTTGTGTGGCTGAGGTCCTTGTGTGGATCAGGTCCTTGTGTGGATCAGGTCCTTGTGTGGATCAGGTCCTTGTGTGGATAGGTCCTTGTGTAAATCAGGTCCTTGTGTGGATCAGGTCCTTGTGTAAATCAGGTCCTTGTGTGGCTGAGGTCCTTGTGTGGCTGAGGTCCTTGTGTGGCTGAGGTCCTTGTGTGGCTGAGGTCATTGTGTTTATCAGGTCCTTGTGTGGCTGAGGTCCTTGTGTGGCTGAGGTCCTTGTGTGGCTGAGGTCCTTGTGTGGCTGAGGTCCTTGTGTGGATCAGGTCCTTGTGTGGATCAGGTCCTTGTGTGGATCAGGTCCTTGTGTGGATCAGGTCCTTGTGTGGATCAGGTCCTTGTGTGGATCAGGTCCTTGTGTAAATCAGGTCCTTGTGTGGCTGAGGTCATTGTGTAAATCAGGTCCCTGTGTGGCTGAGGTCCTTGTGTGGCTGAGGTCCTTGTGTGGCTGAGGTCATTGTGTAAATCAGGTCCTTGTGTGGCTGAGGTCCTTGTGTGGCTGAGGTCCTTGTGTGGCTGAGGTCCTTGTGTGGCTGAGGTCCTTGTGTGGCTGAGGTCCTTGTGTGGCTGAGGTCCTTGTGCGGCTGAGGTCCTTGTGTGGCTGAGGTCCTTGTGTGGATCAGGTCCTTGTGTGGATCAGGTCCTTGTGTGGATCAGGTCCTTGTGTGGATCAGGTCCTTGTGTGGATCAGGTCCTTGTGTGGATAGGTCCTTGTGTAAATCAGGTCCTTGTGTGGCTGAGGTCCTTGTGTGGATCAGGTCCTTGTGTAAATCAGGTCCTTGTGTGGCTGAGGTCCTTGTGTGGCTGAGGTCCTTGTGTGGATAGGTCCTTGTGTAAATCAGGTCCTTGTGTAAATCAGGTCCTTGTGTGGCTGAGGTCCTTGTGTGGCTGAGGTCCTTGTGTGGCTGAGGTCCTTGTGTGGCTGAGGTCCTTGTGTGGCTGAGGTCCTTGTGTGGCTGAGGTCCTTGTGTGGATCAGGTCCTTGTGTGGATCAGGTCCTTGTGTGGATCAGGTCCTTGTGTGGATCAGGTCCTTGTGTGGATCAGGTCCTTGTGTGGATCAGGTCCTTGTGTAAATCAGGTCCTTGTGTGGATCAGGTCCTTGTGTGGATCAGGTCCTTGTGTGGATCAGGTCCTTGTGTGAATCAGGTCCTTGTGTGGATCAGGTCCTTGTGTGGATCAGGTCCTTGTGTGGATCAGGTCCTTGTGTGAATCAGGTCCTTGTGTGGATCAGGTCCTTGTGTGGATCAGGTCCTTGTGTGGATCAGGTCCTTGTTTTCTAGGTGTTTAATATGACTAAATCCCACATATATCACCAGTAATGTCTGATATGTGATGCTTAACGTGTATTCTGTGCAGATGGGGAAGATGTGATGTGTCTGACCCTCGGCCCGAACATGTGGACGCGTTTCACAAGGGTTTACTGAAAAGGCGTTTAACCCAATACAGTGAACACGAGCGAGAGAGAAATGGTAATGATTATTGCTAATAATGTCCCTGTCCCTGACCCCACTGGGGGTCCGCTCTGCTCCCCTTCTCAGCGCTGCATCAGCACAGCCGTGGAAATCTGCCGCCATTCCTCTTCAAGAGCTTGCGCCATTTACAAGCACCAGTTGCATGATAGCGGCATATGTATTGTACGTGCAGTCAGCGGCGGCTTCGTGAGTTTTATCTCTGCAATGTCAATTTCCATCACCGGTAGATGTGGGATTTCTTTTTTTTCCCCCTTTGGAGAGAAGCTGCAGATCGAGCAATAAGAACAGTGACATTCATTACAGCGGGAAACAAACACCTGAAAATAATATCATGTATACAACAATACTACATATTACTGTATACATTCTATACATTATTATATTCATTACATAGATCCATACTATATATAGTACATTATAGACATATATCATTACTGTATACATTCTATACATTATTATATTCATTACATAGATCAATACTATATATAGTATACATTATAGACATATATCATGACTGTATACATTATATACATTATTATATTCATTACATAGATCCATACTATATATAGTACACTATAGACATATATCATTACTGTATACATTCTATACATTATTATATTCATTACATAGATCCATACTATATATAGTACACTATAGACATATATCATTACTGTATATATTATATACATTATATTCATTACATAGATCATTACTATATATAGTACACTGTATACATTCTATATCATTACTGTATATATTATATACATTATATTACATAGATCATTACTATATATAATACACTATAGACATTATATATCATTGCTGTATACATTATATACATTATTATATTCATTACATAGATCCATACTATATATAGTACACTATAGACATTATATATCATTACTGTATATATTATATACATTATATTACATAGATCATTAATATATATAATACACTATAGACATTATATATCATTACTGTATACATTCTATACATTATTATATCCATTACATAGATCCATACTATATATAGTACACTATAGACATTATATATCATTATGGTATACGTTATATACATTGTATAAGTTATATTCATTACATAGATCAATATTATATATAGTAATTATAGACATATCATTACTGTATACAATCTATACATTATTACATTAATTACATAGATCAATACTATATATAGTACATTATAGACATATATCATTGCTGCATACATTCTATACATTATATTCATTACATAGATCAATACTATATATAGTACAGTATAGACAGTATGTATAATTACTATATACATTACTCGTATTATATACATTATACAACTTCTATATGTTATGTCCATCATTACTATATACATTATATAAATTATTACATTCATTATTACATACATATAATGTATATAGTAAGGATGTATCATATGTGTGTGTATAAAATGTATGTGTGTGTGTGTGTATATATATATATATATATATATATATATATATATATATACACACACGATACATAATGTATATAGTAAGAATTTATGTAATGAATATAATTTGTATAATGCATATAGTAATGACATATATATATATATATATATATATATATATATATATATATATATATATATATATATATAATGTCATTACTATATGCATTATACAAATTATATTCATTACATAAATTCTTACTATATACATTATGTATCGTGTGTGTATATATATATATATATATATATATATATATATATATAAATTGTACATTATGTATGTCATTACTATATGTATTATACAGATAATTATATTCATTACGTGCATCAATAATATATTCAGCTCTGGCAAAAATTAAGAGATCTCTGCACAATTGTCAGTTTTTTTATTTTTCTCTTTATATTTTTTAGTATAATATAAATTGTTCTTTATTCTATAATCTACTAACGACGTCTCCGAATTTCCAAGCAATAAATTTTGTATTTGTTTTCTGAAAATGAGAAATGTTGAAAATAACAAAACAATGCACATAATGCACAGCGCTTTCACCTCAAATAATGCAAAGAAAACAAGTTCATAATAATTTAGAAACAACAATATAATAATGTTTTACCTCAGGAAGATTCAGAAATCAATATTTTGTGGAATAACCATGATATTTAATCCCAGCTTTCATGCGTCGCTTTCCACCAGTCTATCACACTACTTTTGGGTGACCTTATTGCTGTCCTGGTGCAAACATTTAAGCAGTTCTTCTTTGTCTGATGGCTTGTGACTGTCTATCTTCCTCTTGACTACATTCCAGAGGTTTTCAATGGGGTTCAGGTCTGGAGACTGAGCTGGCCATGACAGGGTTTTGATGTGGTGGTCCTTCATCCACACATTGATTGACCTAGCTGTATGGCATGGTACATTGTCCTGCTGGAAAAACCAGTCCTCAGAGTTGGGGAACATTGCCTTAGCGGTAGGAAGCAGCTGTTTTTCCAGGATAACCTTGTATGCGGCTTGATTCATACGTCCTTCACAAAGTTTTATCTGCCCAATTCCAGCCTTGCTGAAGCCTCCCCAGATCATCACCGATCCTCCACCAAATTTCACAGTGGGTGCAGGACACTATGGCTTGTCGCCTCGCGAGGTCTCCGTCTAACCATTAGATGACCAGGTGTTGGGCAAAGCTGAAAATTAGACTCATCAGAGAAGATGACCTTACTCTAGAAATTTGGCAGATTAAACTTTGTGAAGGACGAATGAATCAAGCCGCATACAAGGTTATCCTAGAAAAACAGCTGCTTCCTTCTGCTCAGGCAATGTCCCCCAACTCTGAGGACTGGTTTTTCCAGCAGGACAATGCGCCATGCCACACAGCTAGGTCATCAATGTGTGGATGAAGGACCACCACATCAAAACCCTGTCATGGCCAGCCCAATCTCCAGACCTGAACCCCATTGAAAACCTCTGGAATGTAATCAAGAGGAAGATGGATAGTCACAAGCCATCAAATAAAGAAGAACTGCTTACATTACTGCACCAGGAGTGGCATAAGGTCACCCAAAACCAGTGTGAAGACTGGTGGAAAGCAGCCAAGACGCAGGAAAGCTGGGATTACACATCATGGTTATTCCACAATATATTGATTTCTGAATCTTCCGGAGGTAACACATTATTATATTGTTGTGTGTAAATGATGAGGAACTTGTTTTCTTTGCATTATTTGTGCATTGTTCTGTTATTTTCACCATTTCTCATTTTCAGAAAATAAATGCAAAATTCATTACTTGGAAATTCGGAGACGACCTCAGTAGATTATATAATAAAGAACAATTTACTTTTTACTCACAAATAGAAAGAGAAAAATCAGAAAAACTGACAATTGTGCAGCGGTCTCTTCATTTTTGCCAGGGCTGTGTGTGTGTGTGTATATTTTATATGTATTTTTTTTTATATGTATGTATGTCTATATGTATATGTATATGTATATATAATATATATATATATATATATATATATATGCAGTTAGGTCCAGAAATCTTTGGCCAGTGACACAATGTTCGCGAGTTGGGCTCTGCATGCCACCACATTGGATTTGAAATGAAACCTCTACAACAGAATTCAAGTGCAGATTGTAACGTTTAATTTGAAGGTTTGAACAGAAATATCTGATAGAAATTGTAGGAATTGTCACATTTCTTTACAAACACTCCACATTTTAGGAGGTCAAAAGTAATTGGACAAATAAACCAAACCCAAACAAAATATTTTTATTTTCAATATTTTGTTGCGAATCCTTTGGAGGCAATCACTGCCTTAAGTCTGGAACCCATGGACATCACCAAACGCTGGGTTTCCTCCTTCTTAATGCTTTGCCAGGCCTTTACAGCCGCAGCCTTCAGGTCTTGCTTGTTTGTGGATCTTTCCGTCTTAAGTCTGGATTTGAGCAAGTGAAATGCATGCTCAATTGGGTTAAGATCTGGTGAATGACTTGGCCATTGCAGAATGTTCCACTTTTTTGCACTCATGAACTCCTGGGTAGCTTTGGCTGTATGCTTGGGGTCATTGTCCATCTGTACTATGAAGCGCCGTCCGATCAACTTTGCGGCATTTGGCGGAATCTGGGCTGAAAGTATATCCCGGTACACTTCAGAATTCATCCGGCTACTCTTGTCTGCTGTTATGTCATCAATAAACACAAGTGACCCAGTGCCATTGAAAGCCATGCATGCCCATGCCATCACGTTGCCTCCACCATGTTTTACAGAGGATGTGGTGTGCCTTGGATCATGTGCCGTTCCCTTTCTTCTCCACACTTTTTTCTTCCCATCATTCTGGTACAGGTTGATCTTGGTCTCATCTGTCCATAGAATACTTTTCCAGAACTGAGCTGGCTTCATGAGGTGTTTTTCAGCAAATGTAACTCTGGCCTGTGTATTTTTGGAATTGATGAATGGTTTGCATCTAGATGTGAACCCTTTGTATTTACTTTCATGGAGTCTTCTCTTTACTGGTGACTTAGAGACAGATGCACCTACTTCACTGAGAGTGTTCTGGACTTCAGTTGATGTTGTGAACGGGTTCTTCTTCACCAAAGAAAGTATGCGGCGATCATCCACCACTGTGGTCATCCGTGGACGCCCAGGCCTTTTTGAGTTCCCAAGCTCACCAGTCATTTCTTTTTTTCTCAGAATGTACCTGACTGTTGATTTTGCTACTCCAAGCATGTCTGCTATCTCTCTGATGGATTTTTTCTTTTTTTTTCAGCCTCAGGATGTTCTGCTTCACCTCAATTGAGAGTTCCTTAGACCGCATGTTGTCTGGTCACAGCAACAGCTTCCAAATGCAAAACCACACACCTGTAATCAACCCCAGACCTTTTAACTACTTCATTGATTACAGGTTAACGAGGGAGACGCCTTCAGAGTTAATTGCAGCCCTTAGAGTCCCTTGTCCAATTACTTTTGGTCCCTTGAAAAAGAGGAGGCTATGCATTACAGAGCTATGATTCCTAAACCCTTTCTCCGATTTGGATGTGAAAACTCTCATATTGTAGCTGGGAGTGTGCACTTTCAGCCCATATTATATATATAACTGTATTTCTGAACATGTTTTTGTAAACAGCTAAAATAACAAAACTTGTGTCACTGTCCAAATATTTTTGGACCTAACTGTATATATATATATATATATATATATACATACACACACTTATATACACACACACACACGCAGCACATCTCTGACCCTTAGTTTCTTCTATACATTTTCTATGGGATTCAGCTCCAGTGATCGGCTCGGTTATTCTAGCAGATTTATTGTTGCACTCTCGTACAGACATGTTGTTGCATTCCTGCAAGACTAATTTAAAGGGACAATTGCACGTTCCCTGTTGCAACTACGCTACATCACCATCTATGTCCACAGTGGTTATCAGCCAGAAGCAGTGACGTCACAGCTACAGCACAGCGGACACTGGGTGGAAGTATCTCCAAAATACAGCTACACAATCTATACCCAGAGAGATCTCACTGTGTCATCTGTGGTGTTACATAGGACTGCAGGTGACATCTATTGCATTATCTGTACTCAGAGATATCACTGTGTTATCTGTGGTGTTACATAGGACTGCAGGTGACATCTACTACATTATCTGTACTCAGAGAGATATCACTGTGTTATCTGTGGTGTTACATAGGACTGCAGGTGACATCTACTACATTATCTGTACTCAGATATATCACTGTGTTATCTGTGGTGTTACATAGGACTGCAGGTGACATCTACTACATTATCTGTACTCAGAGATATCACTGTGTTATCTGTGGTGTTACATAGGACTGCAGGTGACATCTACTACATTATCTGTACTCAGAGAGATATCACTGTGTTATCTGTGGTGTTACATAGGACTGCAGGTGACATCTACTACATTATCTGTACTCAGATATATCACTGTGTTATCTGTGGTGTTACATAGGACTGCAGGTGACATCTACTACATTATCTGTACTCAGAGATCTCACTGTGTCATCTGTGGTGTTACATAGGACTGCAGGTGACATCTACTACATTATCTGTACTCAGAGATATCACTGTGTTATCTGTAGTGTTACATAGGACTGCAGGTGACATCTACTACATTATCTGTACTCAGAGAGATATCACTGTGTTATCTGTGGTGTTACATAGGACTGCAGGTGACATCTACTACATTATCTGTACTCAGATATATCACTGTGTTATCTGTGGTGTTACATAGGACTGCAGGTGACATCTACTACATTATCTGTACTCAGAGAGATATCACTGTGTTATCTGTGGTGTTACATAGGACTGCAGGTGACATCTACTACATTATCTGTACTCAGAGATATCACTGTGTTATCTGTGGTGTTACATAGGACTGCAGGTGACATCTACTACATTATCTGTACTCAGAGAGATATCGCTGTGTTATCTGTGGTGTTACATAGGACTGCAGGTAACATCTGCTACATTATCTGTACTCAGAGAGATATCACTGTGTTATCTGTGGTGTTACATAGGACTGCAGGTGACATCTACTACATTATCTGTACTCAGAGATATCACTGTGTTATCTGTGGTGTTACATAGGACTGCAGGTGACATCATCTACATTATCTGTACTCAGAGAGATATCACTGTGTTATCTGTGGTGTTACATAGGACTGCAGGTAACATCTGCTACATTATCTGTACTCAGAGAGATATCACTGTGTTATCTGTGGTGTTACATAGGACTGCAGGTAACATCTGCTACATTATCTGTACTCAGAGAGATATCACTGTGTTATCTGTGGTGTTACATAGGACTGCAGGTGACATCTACTACATTATCTGTACTCAGAGATATCACTGTGTTATCTGTGGTGTTACATAGGACTGCAGGTGACCTCTACTACATTATCTGTATTCAGAGAGATATCACTGTGTTATCTGTGGTGTTACATAGGACTGCAGGTGACATCTACTACATTATCTGTACTCCGAGAGATATCACTGTGTTATCTGTGGTGTTACATAGGACTGCAGGTGACATCTACATTATCTGTACTCGGATAGTTATCACTGTGTTATCTGTGGTGTTACATAGGACTGCAGGTGACATCTACTACATTATCTGTACTCAGATATCACTGTGTTATCTGTGGTGTTACATAGGACTGCAGGTGACATCTACTACATTATCTGTACTCGGATAGTTATCACTGTAGTGTTACATAGGACTGCACGTTATCTTGGTGCTGCTGGTGTTGCTCTGCGATCTCATAGATGATAAATATCACATAATAATGGTTAAACACTGTGTTAATGAGATCAGGCTGCGGTTTTGCAGTAATAATGTGAGGAGACCTCCAGTGATTGCCCTGGATCTCTTCCAGCCCCCCGTGTTTCCAGCCCCCCGTGTTTCCAGCCCCCCGTGTTTCCAGCCCCCCCGTGTTTCCAGCCCCCCGTGTTTCCAGCCCCCCGTGTTTCCAGCCCCCCGTGTTTCCAGGCCCCCGTGTTTCCAGGCCCCCGTGTTTCCAGGCCCCCGTGTTTACAGCCCCCCGTGTTTACAGCCCCCCGTGTTTACAGCCCCCCGTGTTTACAGCCCCCCGTGTTTCCAAGCCCCCCGTGTTTCCAGGCCCCCGTGTTTCCAGCCCCCGTTCCCTTACACCCCTTGTACGGACGTGTTGCATTCCTTCCTGCACTAATTTAAAGGGACAGTGGCGCGTTTTTACAGCAGCATTTCCTGCAGCCGATCTCCCACTAACTGCGCTGGGCGCGAATATTAAAGGATATAAAACCCTTTAAACAGGCGCGAGAATCAGAGGCGTCTTTAATTATTCATTTCATCACTATGGGAGACTAAAACACTCGGCAGTGTGCGAGAATATCATATGGAGATTGTTTTTGTTTTCTGCCTTTTCTCCAAAAAGCTAACAAATTGGCAGAGACTACTCAATTATAGGAATCCATTTCATTTTTTTTTTGTTTCTCCAACATCAAAGGGAACAGAGAAATTATAGCGGCATTCCCGGGTCAATAAAAGGTAATCAGCCCGAGTGTTCTCCGCTCACTGCAGATAATAGCTCTGCTGCCGAAAGTGAACGCAGCTCCTAACACGGCCTGGAGGCGCTCGCCTGAGGGGCACCCTGCTAAGGAGGAGTCACCCGACCCCCCAGGTATGGGTACAGAGGAGGACACTGCCAGGAGGAGTCACCCGACCGACCCCACAGGTATGGGGACTAAGGGGGACACTGGCAGGAGGAGTCACCTGACCCCCAGGTATGTGGACTAAGGGGGGCACTGGCAGGAGGAGTCACCTGACCCCCAGGTATGGGGACTAAGGGGGACACTGGCAGGAGGAGTCACCTGACCCCCAGGTATGGGGACTAAGGGGGACACTGGCAGGAGGAGTCACCTGACCCCCAGGTATGGGGACGGTGGAAAAACTGCTGGAAAAGAGGTAACCTGTCTGGGTATAGCTCGTGTAGATGTCACCTGCAGTCCTATGTAACACCACAGATAACACAGTAATACCTGCCTGTGTATATCTGGTGTAGCTGTACTGAGGTGATCCTTCCACCTCGGCGTCCTCTGAGCTGTCGTTGTGACGTCACTGCTTCCTTCTATCTCGTGTAGCTGTACTGAGGTGATCCTTCCACACCGGTGTCCTCTGAGCTGTGCTTGTGATGTCACTGCTTCCTTCTATCTGGTGTAGCTGTACTGAGGTGATCCTTCCACCTCGGCGTCCTCTGAGCTGTGCTTGTGACGTCACTGCTTCCTTCTATCTGGTGTAGCTGTACTGAGGTGATCCTTCCACCCCGGCGTCCTCTGAACTGTGCTTGTGACGTCACTGCTTCCTTCTATCTCATGTAGCTGTACTGAGGTGATCCTTCCACACCGGTGTCCTCTGAGCTGTGCTTGTGATGTCACTGCTTCCTTCTATCTGGTGTAGCTGTACTGAGGTGATCCTTCCACCTCGGCGTCCTCTGAGCTGTGCTTGTGACGTCACTGCTTCCTTCTATCTCGTGTAGCTGTACTGAGGTGATCCTTCCACCCCGGCGTCCTCTGAGCTGTGCTTGTGACTGCTTCCTCCTGGCCGTTGCTGGTGATGGAGTTGCAGCAGGCGGTGTCAGGGATATAATAAGGTTCAGTTATTTTTAATCTTTGTAGAACTCAAGAATAAGAAGACAAAAAATCCCTGTCCTTAAAGAGTCTGCGTCCGCTCCCCGCCTGTTCCTGGGCAGGCCGCTCGCCGCTCACATCTTCAGGCTTTTCTCCGCTCCGTTTTTCAGGCGTCTTCTGCTCAGAAGATGTTCTGAACTTTATAATACAAGTCACCTGGAAGCCTCAGAACACGTCCGGGCGTCTTTTTAAGCTTTTCACTCACATTTTTTTGCTTCAGAAACTGATAATTGTTTCTTCGTTGTTGAACTGAGAGAAAATGACTGAAAAACTATGAGAAATCCGCTAACCCCCCTTCTTGCCTCGTATATCACCAGTTTAGCACCGCTATCGTCAGTGTCTTGCCTCGTATATCACCAGTTTGGCACCGCTATCGTCAGTGTCTGGCCTCGTATATCACCAGTTTAGCACCGCTATCGTCAGTGTCTTGTCTCGTATATCACCAGTTTAGCACCGCTATCGTCAGTGTCTTGTCTCGTATATCACTAGTTTAGCACCGCTATCGTCAGTGTCTTGTCTCGTATATCACCAGTTTAGCACCGCTATCGTCAGTGTCTTGCCTCGTATATCACCAGTTTAGCACCGCTATCGTCAGTGTCTTGCCTCGTATATCACCAGTTTGGCACCGCTATCGTCAGTGTCTGGCCTCGTATATCACCAGTTTAGCACCGCTATCGTCAGTGTCTTGTCTCGTATATCACCAGTTTAGCACCGCTATCGTCAGTGTCTTGTCTCGTATATCACTAGTTTAGCACCGCTATCGTCAGTGTCTTGTCTCGTATATCACCAGTTTAGCACCGCTATCGTCAGTGTCTGGCCTCGTATATCACCAGTTTAGCACCGCTATCGTCAGTGTCTTGTCTCGTATATCACCAGTTTAGCACCGCTATCGTCAGTGTCTGGCCTCGTATATCACCAGTTTAGCACCGCTATCGTCAGTGTCTTGCCTCGTGTATCACCAGTTTAGCACCGCTATCGTCAGTGTCTGGCCTCGTATATCACCAGTTTAGCACCGCTATCGTCAGTGTCTGGCCTCGTATATCACCAGTTTAGCACCGCTATCGTCAGTGTCTTGTCTCGTATATCACCAGTTTAGCTCCGCTATCGTCAGTGTCTGGCCTCGTATATCACCAGTTTAGCTCCGCTATCGTCAGTGTCTTGTCTCGTATATCACCAGTTTAGCACCGCTATCGTCAGTGTCTTGTCTCGTATATCACCAGTTTAGCTCCGCTATCGTCAGTGTCTGGCCTCTTATATCACCAGTTTAGCACCGCTATCGTCAGTGTCTTGCCTCGTATATCACCAGTTTAGCACCGCTATCGTCAGTGTCTTGCCTCGTGTATCACCAGTTTAGCACCGCTATCGTCAGTGTCTGGCCTCGTATATCACCAGTTTAGCACCGCTATCGTCAGTGTCTGGCCTCGTATATCACCAGTTTAGCACCGCTATCGTCAGTGTCTTGTCTCGTATATCACCAGTTTAGCTCCGCTATCGTCAGTGTCTGGCCTCGTATATCACCAGTTTAGCACCGCTATCGTCAGTGTCTTGCCTCGTGTATCACCAGTTTAGCACCGCTATCGTCAGTGTCTTGCCTCGTGTATCACCAGTTTAGCACCGCTATCGTCAGTGTCTTGTCTCGTATATCACCAGTTTAGCTCCGCTATCGTCAGTGTCTTGCCTCGTATATCACCAGTTTAGCTCTGCTATCGTCAGTGTCTTGCCTCGTATATCACCAGTTTAGCACCGCTATCGTCAGTGTCTTGCCTCGTATATCACCAGTTTAGCACCGCTATCGTCAGTGTCTGGCCTCGTATATCACCAGTTTAGCTCCGCTATCGTCAGTGTCTTGTCTCGTATATCACCAGTTTAGCACCGCTATCGTCAGTGTCTTGTCTCGTATATCACCAGTTTAGCTCCGCTATCGTCAGTGTCTTGTCTCGTATATCACCAGTTTAGCACCGCTATCGTCAGTGTCTTGTCTCGTATATCACCAGTTTAGCTCCGCTATCGTCAGTGTCTTGCCTCGTATATCACCAGTTTAGCTCCGCTATCGTCAGTGTTTTGCCTCGTATATCACCAGTTTAGCTCCACTATCGTCAGTGTCTGGCCTCGTATATCACCAGTTTGGCACCGCTATCGTCAGTGTCTTGCCTCGTATATCACCAGTTTAGCACCGCTATCGTCAGTGTCTTGCCTCGTATATCACCAGTTTAGCTCCGCTATCGTCAGTGTCTTGCCTTGTATATCACCAGTTTAGCACCGCTATCGTCAGTGTCTCGTATATCACCAGTTTAGCTCCGCTATCGTTAGTGTCTTGCCTCGTATATCACCAGTTTAGCTCCGCTATCGTCAGTGTCTTGCCTCGTATATCACCAGTTTAGCACCGCTATCGTCAGTGTCTTGCCTCGTATATCACCAGTTTAGCTCCGCTATCGTCAGTGTCTTGCCTCGTATATCACCAGTTTAGCACCGCTATCGTCAGTGTCTTGTCTCGTATATCACCAGTTTAGCTCCGCTATCGTCAGTGTCTTGCCTCGTATATCACCAGTTTAGCTCCGCTATCGTCAGTGTCTTGCCTCGTATATCACCAGTTTAGCTCCGCTATCGTCAGTGTCTCGTATATCACCAGTTTAGCTCCGCTATCGTCAGTGTCTCGTATATCACCAGTTTAGCTCCGCTATCGTCAGTGTCTTGTCTCGTGTATCACCAGTTTAGCTCCGCTATCGTCAGTGTCTTGCCTCGTATATCACCAGTTTAGCTCCGCTATCGTCAGTGTCTCGTATATCACCAGTTTAGCTCCGCTATCGTCAGTGTCTTGCCTTAGCTCCGCTATCATCAGTGTCTTGCCTCGTATATCACCAGTTTAGCACCGCTATCGTCAGTGTCTTGTCTCGTATATCACCAGTTTAGCACCGCTATCGTCAGTGTCTTGCCTCGTATATCACCAGTTTAGCACCGCTATCGTCAGTGTCTTGTCTCGTATATCACCAGTTTAGCACCGCTATCGTCAGTGTCTTGCTTCGTATATCACCAGTTTAGCTCCGCTATCGTCAGTGTCTTGCCTCGTATATCACCAGTTTAGCACCGCTATCGTCAGTGTCTTGCTTCGTATATCACCAGTTTAGCTCCGCTATCGTCAGTGTCTTGTCTCGTATATCACCAGTTTAGCTTGGCTATCGTCAGTGTCTTGCCTCGTATATCACCAGTTTAGCACCGCTATCGTCAGTGTCTTGCCTCGTGTATCACCAGTTTAGCACCGCTATCGTCAGTGTCTTGCCTCGTGTATCACCACTTTAGCACCGCTATCGTCAGTGTCTTGTCTCGTATATCACCAGTTTAGCTCCGCTGTCGTCAGTGTCTTGTCTCGTATATCACCAGTTTAGCACCGCTATCGTCAGTGTCTTGCCTCATATATCACCAGTTTAGCGTTGCTATCGTCAGTGTCTTGCCTCATATATCACCAGTTTAGCACCGCTATCGTCAGTGTCTTGCCTCATATATCACCAGTTTGGTTCCTAGAGGCTTTTAGTGACGCTATTCATTCCCTGTAGTAAGAACTGTTGGTGAGGAGAGCTGTGCCGCTTTTTTCTGTTGGGCACTGGTGAGTCCTGTAATAAGATCCTAGTCCTGTAAACGTTGCACGGTGTTCTGCTCGCCGCCGGTCCGCTTCTTCCCAGGGACTGCACGGTGTTCTGATCGCCACTGGTCCCCATCTTCCCAGGGACTGCACGGTGTTCTGATTGTCACAGGTTTCCATCTTCCCAGGGACTGCACGGTGTTCTGATTGTCACAGGTTTCCATCTTCCCAGGGACTGCACGGTGTTCTGATTGTCGCAGGTTTCCATCTTCCCAGGGACTGCACAGTGTTCTGATTGTCGCAGGTTTCCATCTTCCCAGGGACTGCACGGTGTTCTGATTGTCACAGGTTTCCATCTTCCCAGGGACTGCACGGTGTTCTGATTGTCACAGGTTTCCATCTTCCCAGGGACTGCACGGTGTTCTGATTGTCGCAGGTTTCCATCTTCCCAGGGACTGCATAGTGTTCTGATCACCGCCGGTCACCATCTTCCCAGGGACTGCACGGTGTTTTGAATCTTGCCGGTCCCAATCTTTCCAGGGACTGCACGGTGTTCTGATCACCGCCGGTCCCCATCTTCCCAGGGACTGCTCGGTGTTCTGATCACCTCCGGTCCCCATCTTCCCAGGGACTGCACGGTGTTCTGATTGCCACCGGTCCCCTTCTTCCCAGGGACTGCACGGTGTTCTGATTGCCGCAGGTTTCCATCTTCCCAGGGACTGCACGGTGTTCTGATTGCCGCAGGTTTCCATCTTCCCAGGGACTGCACGGTGTTCTGATTGCCACCGGTCCCCTTCTTCCCAGGGACTGCACGGTGTTCTGATTGCCGCAGGTTTCCATCTTCCCAGGGACTGCACGGTGTTCTGATTGCCACCGGTCCCCTTCTTCCCAGGGACTGCACTGTGTTCTGATTGCCGCAGGTTTCCATCTTCCCAGGGACTGCACGGTGTTCTGATGCCCACGGTCCCCTTCTTCCCAGGGACTGCACGGTGTTCTGATTGCCACCGGTCCCCTTCTTCCCAGGGACTGCACGGTGTTCTGATTGCCGCAGGTTTCCATCTTCCCAGGGACTGTACGGTGTTCTTAATCTCGCCGGTCTCCATCTTCCCAGGGACTGCACGGTGTTCTAATCACCGCCGGTCTCCATCTTCCCAGGGACTGCACGGTGTTCTGATCACCGCCGGTCTCCATCTTCCCAGGGACTGCACGGTGTTCTCTCCACAGTTCCTGATTTCTCGGGATTTTTGCTCCCTTCAGTCAGCGCAGAGCCGCAGCTCATCGCGTACCACGTGCGCACTCTCTTTCCCGCCGCCTATTAATCTTCACAAATAAAATAAAGAAGCCAGTAATTACCGGGATATTGCCGCTCACTCCTTCTATTTAACGTGATTATAGACTGGGAAGAGATAAAACCGCCGCGCTCTAATTTCCCATTTTGTAAGATCTTGCCCAGCGACGTCTCAGCCCCCGGTATGTGATGGTGCGGGGTGCAGACATCACACCGCCGCTCACACACCGCCCTCTCTGAAGGTAGACGTCTTATGTTACCGGATCCTACAGGTGCCTTAGATCACGTTACCTGTATTACTGTCAGCGTCACAATGTATCGGTGCAGATTTATGTCATGCACTGTATGTCACCACACATGTCCTGATCGGTATAGGAGTGATTACCTCATTCCCAGATATCCGTGTGTGCAGCCACTGCTTGTTCGGTGTCTGCTGTTCTGCATTGTTTGGCTGTATAGGATTGATTGCACCCTTCCCAGATATCCGTGTGTGCAGCCCCTGCTTGTTCGGTGTCTGCTGTTCTGCATTGCTTGGTTGTGTAGGTTTGATTGCACCATTCCCAGATATCCGTGTGTGCAGTCCCTGCTTGTTCGGTGTCTGCTGTTCTGCATTGCTTTGCTATATAGGTTTGATTGCCCCATTCCCAGATATTCGTGTGTGCAGCCCCTGCTTGTTCGGTGTCTGCCGTTCTGCATTGCTTTGCTGTACAGGAGGGATTACCCCATTCCCAGATATCCGTGTGTGCAGCCCCTGCTTGTTCGGTGTCTGCTGTTCTGCATATCTTTGCTGTATAGGAGGGATTACCCCATTCCCAGATATCCGTGTGTGCAGCCCCTGCTTGTTCGGAGTCTGCCGTTCTGCATTGCTTTGCTTTGTAGATTTGATTGCACCATTCCCAGATATCCGTGTGTGCAGTCGCTGCTTGTTCGGTGTCTGCCGTTCTGCATTGCTTGGTTGTGTAGGTTTGATTGCACCATTCCCAGATATCCGTGTGTGCAACCCCTGCTTGTTTGGTGTCTGCCGTTCTGCATTGCTTTGCTTTATAGGTTTGATTGCCCCATTCCCAGATATCCGTGTGTGCAGCCCCTGCTTGTTCGGTGTCTGCCGTTCTGCATTGCTTTGCTGTATAGGAGGGATAACCCCATTCCCAGATATCCGTGTGTGCAGCCCCTGCTTGTTCGGTGTCTGCTGTTCTGCAATGCTTTGCTTTATAGGATTGATTGCCCCATTCCCAGATATCCGTGTTTGCAGCTCCTGCTTGTTCGGTGTCTGCTGTTCTGCATTTCTTTGCTGTATAGGAGGGATTACCCCATTCCCAGATAGCCGTGTGTGCAGCCCCTGCTTGTTCGGTGTCTGCCGTTCTGCATTTCTTTGCTGTATAGGAGGGATTACCCCATTCCCAGATAGCCGTGTGTGTTAAGCCCCTGCTTGTTCGGTGTCTGCCGTTCTGCATTTGCTGTCCGCACTCCGGTCTGGATTTTTGGATGTTCCCGATATCGGTTAGGTGCACCGCTCGCCTGCAGCTTTGGTTGTGATGAGCGTGTAGCAGACCAGTTTCTGGAAAGTTATATAAGAAAGTGTCTGCACTTTTTCGTGCGATGCCAGTAAGGCCGGTTGGCCGGGGCCGCTTCCAGCAGCGGGCCGGCTGGCCGGTGCAGTGTTCCTTTGTGTGGCGGGAGGTTAATATTCCGGGGGAAGCTGTTCTGCAGGCGCCGGCGCTTTGAACAATCGCACCAACAACAGTTGCATTGCTGGCAGGCATACCTTTAATCGCGCGGCCGTCTGTAGCACCACGTCGTCCCGCTGTGTCTGGACACACATGAATCAGCCGCAGTCTCGCGGATGGTATCGGATAGGCCTCCATTAGGGGGCCCTCCAGGGTCGGAAACACCCGGATCCTCTTCACATTTAATTCCAAGATTTATTTTCCTAACACTTTTCTTTTTTTTCTCCCCTTTTGTTTTGTTTTGCAGAAAAGGTCACGGATCGCCTACAGTGACGAAGTGCGAAACGAGCTTCTGGGGGACGATGGCAGCTCCTCGGAGAGCCAGGTAGGACGCTAATCTGAAAAGACGGGGGGACGGGCCTGCATGCCGGATAATCTAGCCGCATTAGCACCAGCTCATGTGGAAGTGATGTGCCTTAATGCAAAGCCGAGATTGTCATCCACTTCAAACCCCGAGTGCCGAGGGTCTGCTGTTAACCCTTCACCGCCCCCCCGGCTCATTACCCACCCCCATCTGCTCTGCACCACCTAGGACACAGTTTGATGAAGACCACCGCTCCGTCCCACGTATATCCAACCATAAAAAGATCTTATAACTCCACAAGGCACTTTGATATCATAATTAAATCAACAGAGGCCGACGCCACCAACCAGGAGAGGCTCCAAGATCAACAGGGGCGAGCGCCGCGTCCAAAAGAGCCACCGCAGCCTTTATTCTCCGGCCTCCTCTCAATGCCACCACGCTCTATTCTGCTTCTTAATCAAAGGCTGAAATGTTTACATGTACATGTGCCTGCTGCGCCATACAGCCGTACCCCGGCGCTAAATTACCTGAACCCCCAAATCACCACCGCCACACCATCCCATATTACTGACAGTAACATGTACATGTGCCTGCTGCGCCATACAGCCGTACCCCGGCGCTAAATTACCTGAACCCCCAAATCACCACCGCCACACCATCCCATATTACTGACAGTAACGTGTACATGTGCCTGCTGCGCCATACAGCCGTACCCCGGCGCTAAATTACCCGATCCCCCAAATCACCACCGCCACACCATCCCATATTACTGACAGTAACATGTACATGTGCCTGCTGCGCCACACAGCCATACCCCGGCGCTAAATTACCCGAACCCCCAAATCACCACCGCCACAACATCCCATATTACTAACAGTAACATGTACCTGTGCCTGCTGCGCCATACAGCCATACCCCGGCGCTAAATTACCCGATCCCCCAAATCACCACCGCCACACCATCCCATATTACTGACAGTAACATGTACATGTGCCTGCTGCGCCATACAGCCGTACCCCGGCGCTAAATTACCCGAACCCCCAAATCACCACCGCCACACCATCCCATATTACTGACAGTAACATGTACATGTGCCTGCTGCGCCACACAGCCGTACCCCGGTGCTAAATTACCCGAACCCCCAAATCACCACCGCCACACCATCCCATATTACTAACAGTAACATGTACATGTGCCTGCTGCGCCACACAGCCGTACCCCGGGGCTAAATTACCCGAACCCCCAAATCACCACCGCCACACCATCCCATATTACTGACAGTAACGTGTACATGTGCCTGCTGCGCCATACAGCCGTACCCCGGCGCTAAATTACCCGAACCCCCAAATCACCACCGCTACACCATCCCATATTACTGACAGTAACATGTACATGTGCCTGCTGCGCCATACAGCCGTACCCCGGCGCTAAATTACCCGAACCCCCAAATCACCACCGCCACACCATCCCATATTACTGACAGTAACATGTACATGTGCCTGCTGCGCCATACAGCCGTACCCTGGCGCTAAATTACCCGAACCCCCAAATCACCACCGCCACACCATCCCATATTACTGACAGTAACATGTACATGTGCCTGCTGCGCCATACAGCCGTACCCCAGCGCTAAATTACCCGAACCCCCAAATCACCACTGCCACACCATCCCATATTACTGACAGTAACATGTACATGTGCCTGCTGCGCCATACAGCCGTACCCCAGCGCTAAATTACCCGAACCCCCAAATCACCACTGCCACACCATCCCATATTACTGACAGTAACATGTACATGTGCCTGCTGCGCCATACAGCCACACCCCGGCGCTAAATTACCCGAACCCCCAAATCACCACCGCCACACCATCCCATATTACTGACAGTAACATGTACATGTGCCTGCTGCGCCATACAGCCGTACCCCGGCGCTAAATTACCCAAACCCCCAAATCACCACCGCCACACCATCCCATATTACTGACAGTAACATGTACATGTGCCTGCTGCGCCATACAGCCGTACCCCGGCGCTAAATTACCCGAACCCCCAAATCACCACCGCCACACCATCCCATATTACTGACAGTAACATGTGCCTGCTGCGCCATACAGCCGTACCCCGGTGCTAAATTACCCGAGCCCCCAAATCACCACCGCCACACCATCCCATATTACTGACAGTAACATGTACATGTGCCTGCTGCGCCATACAGCCGTACCCCGGCGCTAAATTACCCGAACCCCCAAATCACCACCGCCACACCATCCCATATTACTGACAGTAACATGTACTTGTGCCTGCTGCGCCATACAGCCGTACCCCAGCGCTAAATTACCCGAACCCACAAATCACCACCGCCACACCATCCCATATTACTGACAGTAACGTGTACATGTGCCTGCTGCGCCACACAGCCATACCCCGGCGCTAAATTACCCGAACCCCCAAATCACCACCGCCACACCATCCCATATTACTGACAGTAACATGTACATGTGCCTGCTGCGCCATACAGCCGTACCCCGGCGCTAAATTACCCGAACCCCCAAATCACCACCGCCACACCATCCCATATTACTGACAGTAACGTGTACATGTGCCTGCTGCGCCATACAGCCGTACCCCGGGGCTAAATTACCCGATCCCCCAAATCACCACCGCCACACCATCCCATATTACTGACAGTAACGTGTACATGTGCCTGCTGCGCCATACAGCCGTACCCCGGCGCTAAATTACCCGAACCCCCAAATCACCACCGCCACACCATCCCATATTACTGACAGTAACGTGTACATGTGCCTGCTGCGCCATACAGCCGTACCCCAGCGCTAAATTACCCGAACCCCCAAATCACCACCGCCACACCATCCCATATTACTGACAGTAACGTGTACATGTGCCTGCTGCACCATACAGCCGTACCCCGGCGCTAAATTACCCGAACCCCCAAATCACCACCGCCACACCATCCCATATTACTGACAGTAACATGTACATGTGCCTGCTGCACCATACAGCCGTACCCCAGCGCTAAATTACCCGAGCCCCCAAATCACCACCGCCACACCATCCCATATTACTGACAGTAACATGTACATGTGCCTGCTGCACCATACAGCCGTACCCCGGTGCTAAATTACCCGAGCCCCCAAATCACCACCGCCACACCATCCCATATTACTGACAGTAACATGTACATGTGCCTGCTGCACCATACAGCCGTACCCCAGCGCTAAATTACCCGAGCCCCCAAATCACCACCGCCACACCATCCCATATTACTGACAGTAACATGTACATGTGCCTGCTGCGCCATACAGCCGTACCCCGGCGCTAAATTACCCGAACCCCAAATCACCACCGCCACACCATCCCATATTACTGACAGTAACATGTACAATTAAAAAACTAATGAGGAATACCGTCTGTATATATACAGCACATGTGTGTGACCGCACAGAATGTGTATATGTACTACGTGTGTATCCATACAGTATATGTGTGTGTGTGTGTGTGTGTGTGTGTGTGTGTGTGTGTGTATATATATATATATATATATATATATATATATATATATATATATATATATATATATATATATATATATATATATATATATATATATATATATATATATATATATATATATATATAATCTCTCTCTCTCTCTGAACATGCAGACATCACCATGTGTTTTAAATACAACGATATTCCTATGTATTTGGTGGTCTCCCCAGACTATTTTCTCCCAGAATATAGACCCCGTGCTATATATCAGTACATTTACCATGTAAGAACATTTTAGCAAATTGTGTGTATAAAATAAAATAAAATTTTTTTTTTGGGATATTTTTTAAGTAAGAAATTATAATAATAATAATAATAATACAAAAAAACGTTTTTAAATATTATTTTTATTATTTTAGTTATTTTATTTTGTTATATTATTCTTTTTTAGTGTGCAGATTCTTGTTTTTTTTTTTACATTTAATTTAAGCCAAACTGAGCATTGTAGCCAAGAACTAAAAAAAGCAAAAAAAAACAACAACCCACTGTTATACAATTTCTGATTTGTGTTTTATTCTGTAGTTGTGTAAGATATGAATTAACTATTGTTAACATTTAATTTTTTATTTTGATATATAAAACTCAGATTTTGTGCAGATTGCTGCATTTGCACAAACTCTTCACACATACATGATACGCTGTATACTGAGAGATGGCTGCAGTCCTTGAAATTAGCCCTATGGAAAACCCATAGAGTAATTTACAGCTAAAGCATATATATTTGCATACACACACATACACGCATATATGTGTGTGTTTATAGTAAATAATACTTATATGTACACGCGCATATATTTTTATATATATATATATATATATATATATATATATATATATATATATATATATATATATATATGTGTATATATAAAATGTGTATGTATGTGTATGTATATTATACACCCACATGTGTATGTTTGTTATATATATATATACATACATACATGTGTGCGTACACTTTATAATATACACAAACATGCACATATATGTATATGACAACAAATGTGTGAGTGTAATTGTAATACAGTATATCTATGCTTATACATTTTTTATATATATATATATATATATATATATATATATATATATATATATATATATATATATATATATATATATATATAATCTCTATATACACACACATACATACATATATATCTATTTACACATTATATATACAAGAATGTGTAGAACAATGTATATAGTAAAATATAATAATAATCATTTCTGGCCGGTGACCGGTTTCCTCCATACTGATGGTTTCCCGGGTCCGGGCTTTCGGATTCCCCCGGATCTGGTCACCGTCACTTCTTCCCTATCGCGCTTTAATTTATCGCAGACCTTTTCTATATGTTTTTCTGTATCTAGAATTTTATTCTTTGTTTGTCATTTGCTGTGAATCCGTTTTTTCCACCAGACAGGTCCTGAGCCGGCCCCCGCTGCAGAGAGGAGGGGGTGATTGTTGTTTCGGTGGCAGCCTTGATACACTGCTTCCTGTTTACATCAGCGTTTTGTTACAATGTAACATGTAATATAAAATCTCCTTCAGGTGCGGGTGGGTGAGGTTGTCAGAGCAGAGCTGGACCCCTCCGGTCACAGCCGAGGTGCGGATTATCAATCAGGGCACTCACTGCCTATATTATTACTATTACCAGCTGATTATGGCTGAGTTCACATATTGCAGTTAAAGGGAATCTGTCACCAGGTTTTTGCCACTTAATCTGAGAGCAGGATAACGTAGGGGCAGAAACCTTGATTCCAGCGATGTGTCACTTACTGGGCTGCTTTGTGTAGTTTGATAAAATCGTTGTTTAATCAGCAGCAGATTATCATTACAGGACTACTTGGCGTGCTGTAGGTAGTCCAGCATATTCATGAGCTCTGTATAATGCTAGATCTGCAGCAGAGGGGTCAGCAGATCCTCAGTAAGTGACACATCGCTGGAATCGGGATCTCTGCCCCTATGTTATGCTGCTCTCAGATGGGGAAGCAAAAACCCGGAGACAGACTCCATTTAACACGACGCAGCTTTTGTGTAAATTCTGGAAACAGTCGACGTCTGACCTCTCCTTCGGGTTCAGCACTTTTTTCTCACAGGGTAAATTATGAAGTACATGAGCGGGAGATTTCCGATTTTATTTTTCCTTTTTTCTTCTATATCGCGCGGTCTTATTCCCCGTGCGGTGCAGACGTGATCATCGCCGTTGAGGCTTAGTCACATTCCCTATTAGTCTTTGGATTTGGATAGGAAACTCGAGAACCCAGAGGAAACCCACAAAATACGGGGAGAAGTGGCCAAGCCCTGGTGTAGTGTGGTTAGCGGAGTAAGTCCGGTGTGTCTGGTGGTATCAGGCCCGGTGACTGCTCTCCCACCATTCCCCAATCCCCCGCCAGTGAGGAGCTCAGAGCCCCCCACCAGAGCACACTCACCCTGCACGGTGCTCCCCACCAGAGCACACTCACCCTGCACAGTGGCACACTCACCCTGCACGGTGCCCCCACCAGAGCAAACTCACCCTGCACAGTGCCCCCCCACCAGCGCACACGCACCCTACACGGTGCCCCCACTAGAGCACACTCACCCTGCCCGGTGCCCCCACCAGAGCACACTCACTCTGCACGGTGCCCCCACCATAGCACACTCACCCTGCACAGTGCCCCCACCAGAGCACACCTACCCTGCAGGACGCCCCCCACCAGAGCACACTCACCCTGCACGGTGCCCCCACCAGAGCACACTCACTCTGCACGGTGCCCCCACCATAGCACACTCACCCTGCACAGTGCCCCCACCAGAGCACACCTACCCTGCAGGGCGCCCCCCACCAGAGCACACTCACCCTGCTCGGTGCCCCCCACCATAGCACACTCACCCTGCACGGTGCCCCCCACCATAGCACACTCACCCTTCACGGTGCCCTCACCAGTGCACACTCACCCTGCACGGTGCCCTCACCAGAGCACACTCACCCTGCAGGGATCCCCCCTCCAGTGCACACTCACCCTGCACAGTGCCCCCCACCATAGCACACTCACCCTGCACGGTTCCCCCCACCATAGCACACTCACCTTGCACGGTGCCCACCACCATAGCACGCTCACCCTGCACGGTTCCCCCCACCATAGCACACTCACCCTGCAGGGCGCCCCCCACCATAGCACACTCACCCTGCACGGTTCCCCCCACCATAGCACACTCACCCTGCAGGGCGCCCCCCACCATAGCACACTCACCCTGCACGGTTCCCCCCACCATAGAACACTCACCCTGCACGGTTCCCCCCACCATAGCACACTCACCCTGCACGGTGCCCACCACCATAGCACACTCACCCTGCAGGGCGCCCCCCACCATAGCACACTCACCCTGCAGGGCGCCCCCCCACCATAGCACACTCACCCTGCACGGTTCCCCCCACCATAGCACACTCACCCTGCACGGTGCCCACCACCATAGCACACTCACCCTGCAGGGCGCCCCCCACCATAGCACACTCACCCTGCAGGGCGCCCCCCCTCCAGCGCACCCTTACATACATGGCATAACACATGAAGCACAATCTTCCTCGCGCTCAGTAGCAGTAGTACCCCGCTGTAATGTTTACACGTAGAGATGTTCTGTATAAGAAGTGATGCCGCAGTCACCGCCGCCTGTGCCCGGACCCCGGTATACGGGCGCTTCCTCACTCTCTGCAGTGCTCGTCCCATGACTCCATTTGGAGCATTTCTGATGGAAACTTCAGACATTTATATATAATAGATATCATGGTCTGTCACCCATTCATAGCCTCCGCTGTGCTGCACCACGCAGCAAAAACGTATGCCGCCGTATACTGACCAGACGGCGGGCAGAAGGACACGGGCAGTAGTGGACGGCGGACGCTTTTGACGTTTGCAGCAGGAGCTATCCCGGCAAATACAATAGTAAAGGGGCTGAAATTCTACTGAAATTATAGAAAAACCTATAAACTGTGCGAGATCTGGGGGGACGGAGCGTGACAAGGAAAGACCCCTGTGCAGAGAAGTGCATAAAGAGCAACTCCAGGATCTGGGGGGACGGAGCGTGACAAGGGAAGACCCCTGTGCAGAGGAGTGCATAAAGAGCAACTCCAGGATCTGGGGGGACGGAGCGTGACAAGGAAAGACCCCTGTGCAGAGAAGTGCATAAAGAGCAACTCCAGAATCTGGGGGGACGGAGCGTGACAAGGAAAGACCCCTGTGCAGAGAAGTGCATAAAGAGCAACTCCAGGATCTGGGGGGACGGAGCGTGAGAAGGAAGGGAAGACCCCTGTGCAGAGAAGTGCATAAAGAACAACTCCAGGATCTGGGGGGACGGAGCGTGACAAGGAAAGACCCTTGTGCAGAGGAGTGCATAAAGAGCAACTCCAGGATCTGGGGGGACGGAGCGTGACAAGGAAAGACCCCTGTGCAGAGAAGTGCATAAAGAGCAACTCCAGGATCTGGGGGGACGGAGCGTGAGAAGGAAGGACCCCTGTGCAGAGGAGTGCATAAAGAGCAACTCCAGGATCTGGGGGGACGGAGCGTGAGAAGGAAAGACCCCTCTGCAGAGAAGTGCATAAAGAGCAACTCCAGGATCTGGGGGGACGGAGCGTGAGAAGGGAAGACCCCTGTGCAGAGGAGTGCATAAAGAGCAACTCCAGGATCTGGGGGGACGGAGCGTGAGAAGGAAAGACCCCTGTGCAGGGAAGTGCATAAAGAGCAACTCCAGGATCTGGGGGGACGGAGCGTGACAAGGAAGGAAAGACCCCTCTGCAGAGAAGTGCATAAAGTGCAACTCCAGAATCTGGGGGGACGGAGCGTGAGAAGGAAGGGAAGACCCCTGTGCAGAGAAGTGCATAAAGAGCAACTCCAGAATCTGGGGGGACGGAGCGTGAGAAGGAAAGACCCCTCTGCAGAGAAGTGCATAAAGAGCAACTCCAGGATCTGGGGGGACGGAGCGTGACAAGGAAAGACCCCTGTGCAGAGAAGTGCATAAAGAGCAACTCCAGAATCTGGGGGGACGGAGCGTGACAAGGAAAGACCCCTGTGCAGAGAAGTGCATAAAGAGCAACTCCAGGATCTGGGGGGACGGAGCGTGACAAGGAAGGAAAGACCCCTCTGCAGAGAAGTGCATAAAGAACAACTCCAGGATCTGGGGGGACGGAGCGTGACAAGGAAAGACCCCTGTGCAGAGGAGTGCATAAAGAGCAACTCCAGGATCTGGGGGGACGGAGCGTGACAAGGAAAGACCCCTGTGCAGAGGAGTGCATAAAGAGCAACTCCAGGATCTGGGGGGACGGAGCGTGACAAGGAAAGACCCCTGTGCAGAGGAGTGCATAAAGAGCAACTCCAGGATCTGGGGGGACGGAGCGTGACAAGGAAAGACCCCTGTGCAGAGAAGTGCATAAAGAGCAACTCCAGGATCTGGGGGGACGGAGCGTGAGAAGGAAGGGAAGACCCCTGTGCAGAGAAGTGCATAAAGAGCAACTCCAAGATCTGGGGGGACGGAGCGTGACAAGGAAAGACCCCTGTGCAGAGAAGTGCATAAAGAGCAACTCCAGGATCTGGGGGGACGGAGCGTGACAAGGAAAGACCCCTGTGCAGAGAAGTGCATAAAGAGCAACTCCAGGATCTGGGGGGACGGAGCGTGAGAAGGAAAGACCCCTGTGCAGGGAAGTGCATAAAGAGCAACTCCAGGATCTGGGGGGACGGAGCGTGACAAGGAAGGAAAGACCCCTCTGCAGAGAAGTGCATAAAGAACAACTCCAGGATCTGGGGGGACGGAGCGTGACAAGGAAAGACCCCTGTGCAGAGAAGTGCATAAAGAGCAACTCCAGAATCTGGGGGGACGGAGCGTGACAAGGAAAGACCCCTGTGCAGAGAAGTGCATAAAGAGCAACTCCAGGATCTGGGGGGACGGAGCGTGACAAGGAAGGAAAGACCCCTGTGCAGAGAAGTGCATAAAGAGCAATTCCAGGATCTGGGGTGACGAAGCGTGACAAGGAAGGAAAGACCCCTGTGCAGAGAAGTGCATAAAGAGCAACTCCAGGATCTGGGGAGACGGAGCGTGACAAGGAAAGACCCCTGTGCAGAGAAGTGCATAAAGAGCAACTCCAGAATCTGGGGGGACGGAGCGTGACAAGGAAAGACCCCTGTGCAGAGAAGTGCATAAAGAGCAACTCCAGAATCTGGGGGGACGGAGCGTGACAAGGAAAGACCCCTGTGCAGAGGAGGGCATAAAGAACAACTCCAGGATCTGGGGGGACGGAGCGTGACAAGGAAAGACCCCTGTGCAGAGGAGTGCATAAAGAGCAACTCCAGGATCTGGGGGGACGGAGCGTGACAAGGAAAGACCCCTGTGCAGAGAAGTGCATAAAGAGCAACTCCAGGATCTGGGGGGACGGAGCGTGAGAAGGAAGGGAAGACCCCTGTGCAGAGAAGTGCATAAAGAGCAACTCCAAGATCTGGGGGGACGGAGCGTGACAAGGAAAGACCCCTGTGCAGAGAAGTGCATAAAGAGCAACTCCAGGATCTGGGGGGATGGAGCGTGACAAGGAAAGACCCCTGTGCAGAGAAGTGCATAAAGAGCAACTCCAGGATCTGGGGGGACGGAGCGTGAGAAGGAAAGACCCCTGTGCAGGGAAGTGCATAAAGAGCAACTCCAGGATCTGGGGGGACGGAGCGTGAGAAGGAAGGGAAGACCCCTGTGCAGAGAAGTGCATAAAGAGCAACTCCAGGATCTGGGGGG
This sequence comes from Anomaloglossus baeobatrachus, assembly GCF_048569485.1. Taxonomy (NCBI): domain Eukaryota; kingdom Metazoa; phylum Chordata; class Amphibia; order Anura; family Aromobatidae; genus Anomaloglossus; species Anomaloglossus baeobatrachus. The sequence goes on along the minus strand of NC_134357.1, from coordinate 10,034,942 downwards.
ACGGAGCGTGACAAGGAAAGACCCCTGTGCAGAGAAGTGCATAAAGAGCAACTCCAGGATCTGGGGGGACGGAGCGTGACAAGGAAGGGAAGACCCCTGTGCCATGCTCCGCCGCTCAGACCCGGCGCCACACGTTACGACCTGCCCTGAAAATGGGCACATTACAGGAGTACTGGATAAGGATCTACTCCAGGACCAATGAGTCTCCGCCGCTGCTTCCGGTGTCCGGTATTGTCTGCAGCGTTGACATTGGCTGCAGCCAATCACTGACGTCAGCGGCTCCGTCCTGTTTGACGACACGAGCCGCTGCGGACTCTGGGAACAGTGGTGGTGACTCCGTGCTGGACCTGGGAAGGGCGAGTTAAGGACGGAGGGTTTATTTATTTATTTTTTTCTCTGTAGCTGGAGGACAGCGGAGTACCTGTATTATCGGGGCTTTGACTCTTCCCCTCCAGATGTTGTAGGGTCCCTGCCCCGGGCACATTATAGGGGACCACTGCGCCCTCTTATGTGGGTATACAGATTATGGGCAGTCTGCCTGTTTGGTCCACGTGACAGTCCACACCATGCCAGTTTTTGGGGGGCTTTTTGTGATGGAGGAATCATTAATTCATCTATGCTTAATAATCCAGTGTTCGAGGTGATGGATCGATGGAGGTGATTCGCTCTGCCCTGGTGCAGCGTCCGGTCCTCCATGGCGTCCAGTCCTCCATGGTGTCCGGTCCTCCATGGTGTCCAGAGCATCGTGGTGTCCAGTCCTCCATGGTGTCCGGTGCATCATGGCGTCCAGTCCTCCATGGTGTCCGGTCCATCATGGCGTCCAGTCCTCCGTTGTGTCCAGTCCTCCATGGTGTCCGGTCCACCGTTATGTCCAGTCCTCCATGGTGTTCTGTCCTCCATGGTGTCCGGTCCATCGTGGCGTCCGGTCCTCCAACATGTCCAGTCCTCCATGGTGTCCGTCCTCCATGGTGTCCGGTCTATCGTGGCCTCTGGTCCTCCATGGTTTCCAGTCCTCCATGGTGTCCGGTCCATTGTGGCGTCCGGTCCATCGTGGCGTCCGGTCCATCGTGGCGTCCGGTCCTCTGTGGCGTCCGGTCCTCTGTGGCGTCCGGTCCTCTGTGGCGTCCGGTCCTCTGTGGCGTCCGGTCCTCTGTGGCGTCCGGTCCTCTGTGGCGTCCGGTCCTCTGTGGCGTCCGGTCCTCCGTGGCGTCCGGTCCTCCGTGGCGTCCGGTCCTCCGTGGCGTCCGGTCCTCCGTGGCGTCCGGTCCTCCGTGGCGTCCGGTCCTCCGTGGCGTCCGGTCCTCCGTGGCGTCCGGTCCTCCGTGGCGTCCGGTCCTCCGTGGCGTCCGGTCCTCCGTGGCGTCCGGTCCTCCGTGGCGTCCGGTCCTCCGTGGCGTCCGGTCCTCCGTGGCGTCCGGTCCTCCGTGGCGTCCGGTCCTCCGTGGCGTCCGGTCCTCCGTGGCGTCCGGTCCTCCGTGGCGTCCGGTCCTCCGTGGCGTCCGGTCCTCCGTGGCGTCCGGTCCTCCGTGGCGTCCGGTCCTCCGTGGCGTCCGGTCCTCCGTGGCGTCCGGTCCTCCGTGGCGTCCGGTCCTCTGTGGCGTCCGGTCCTCTGTGGCGTCCGGTCCTCTGTGGCGTCTGGTCCTCCGTGGTGTCCGGTCCTCTGTGGCAGCCGGTTTCCACTTCTCCAGGTGTGCAGGAGCAGACCGGACAAGCGCCGGGTGGCTCGGATCTCCGTCTGGTAGATTTCGGGATCCTCTCAGCTGTAGGATCTTCCTTATGTCTGCACGGATTTAGAGGCGACTGTCACCAGGGCAGAAGGGGCCGGGGTCTTGCCTCTTATTTTATTCCCGTTGATTTCTCGAGTATTCAGCGTTTTCTGTTATTTTATTCTTCCGGTTCCTGTGATACCGGCCGCTTTATTTACTGATCATTTTTATGGTCTTTACAAGGGGGCGTGGTCTCCAGATTTCCTGGAGGCGTGTCTTTCAGCTGCTTTGCATAATTACCCTGTGAGCCACGCCCCCTCAGTGGAGGCCAAAAAAATAGTGGTAAATAGAAGGCCCTGATGTAAAAGGAGCAACCGGAATATTCCAGAAAGAAACGGGAATAACATGGGAGGGAAACCCGGCCGCTCTCCTCCGTGTGAACAGTGCTCAGGGATTCAATTATTCAGGAATTATTCCCGAGGTTTAAAAATCCATCAACCCTGGAAAAAGCAAATCCAGCAACAGCGCCGACGTGACGTGGAGCCGCATACATGATGTAACAGGTTATATAGGCTTATACTACAGCCGCATTGTAACATACAATCTCTAATACCGTAATACCACCCTGTAACGTACAATCTGTAATACCGTAATACCGCCCTGTAACATACAATCTGTAATACCGTAATACCGCCCTGTAACATACAATCTCTAATACCGTAATACCACCCTGTAACGTACAATCTGTAATACCGTAATACCACCCTGTAACATACGCTCTGTAATACAGTAATACCGCCCTGTAACATACAATCTGTAATACAGTAATACCACCCTGTAACATACGCTCTGTAATACAGTAATACCACCCTGTAACATACAATCTGTAATACCGTAATACCGCCCTGTAACATACAATCTGTAATACCGTAATACCGCCCTGTAACATACAATCTGTAATACCGTAATACCGCCCTGTAACATACAATCTGTAATACCGTAATACCGCCCTGTAACATACAATCTGTAATACCGTAATACCGCCCTGTAACATACAATCTGTAATACCGTAATACCACCCTGTAACATACGCTCTGTAATACAGTAATACCGCCCTGTAACATACAATCTGTAATACAGTAATACCACCCTGTAACATACGCTCTGTAATACAGTAATACCACCCTGTAACATACAATCTGTAATACCGTAATACCGCCCTGTAACATACAATCTGTAATACCGTAATACCGCCCTGTAACATACAATCTGTAATACCGTAATACCGCCCTGTAACATACAATCTGTAATACCGTAATACCGCCCTGTAACATACAATCTGTAATACCGTAATACCGCCCTGTAACATACAATCTGTAATACCGTAATACCACCCTGTAACATACAATCTGTAATACAGTAATACCGCCCTGTAACATACAATCTGTAATACCGTAATACCGCCCTGTAATGTACAATCTGTAATACAGTAATACTGCCCTGTAATGTACAATCTGTAATACAGTAATACTGCCCTGTAACATACGCTCTGTAATACAGTAATACCGCCCTGTAACATACAATCTGTAATACAGTAATACCACCCTGTAACATACAATCTGTAACACCGTAATACCGCCCTGTAACATACAATCTGTAATACAGTAATACTGCCCTGTAATGTACAATCTGTAATACAGTAATACCGCCCTGTAACATACAATCTGTAATACAGTAATACTGCCCTGTAACGTATCTATAATACAGTAATACCGCCCTGTAACGTACAATCTGTAATACAGTAATACAGCCCTGTTACATATCTATAATACAGTAATACCACCCTGTAACATACGCTCTGTAATACCGTAATACCGCCCTGTAACATACAATCTGTAATACAGTAATACCACCCTGTAATATATAATCTATAATACAGTAATACCGCCCTGTAACATACAATCTATAATACAGTAATACCGCCCTGTAACATACAATCTGTAATACAGTAATACCGCCCTGTAACATACAATCTGTAATACAGTAAAACCACCCTGTAATATATAATCTGTAATACAGTAATACCGCCCTGTAACATACAATCTGTAATACAGTAATACCGCCCTGTAACATACAATCTGTAATACAGTAATACTGCCCTGTAACATACAATCTGTAATACAGTAATACCACCCTGTAATATATAATCTATAATACAGTAATACCGCCCTGAATGTTGCAGAGCGGTGTTGCTGTATTATAGATATGTTACAGGGCGGTATTACTGTATTATAGATATGTTACAGGGCGGTATTACTGTATTATAGATATGTTACAGGGCGGTATTACTGTATTATAGATATGTTACAGGGCGGTATTACTGTATTATAGATATGCTACAGGGCGGTATTACTGTATTATAGATATGTTACAGGGTGGTATTACTGTATTATAGATATGTTACAGGGCAGTATTACTGTATTACAGAGCGCATGTTACAGGGCGGTATTACTGTATTACAGACTATGGTACAGGGCGGTATTACTATATTACAGATTGTATGTTACAGGGCAGTATTACTGTATTACAGATTGTATGTTACAGGGTGGTATTACTGTATTACAGACTGTATGGTACAGGGCGGTATTACTGTATTACAGACTGTATGGTAGAGGGCGGTATTACTGTATTACAGACTGTATGGTACAGGGCGGTATTACTGTATTACTGTATTACAGACTGTATGTTACAGGGCGGTATTACTGTATTAGACTGTATGTTACAGGGCGGTATTACTGTATTACAGACTGTATGGTACAGGGCAGTATTACTGTATTACAGACTGTATGTTACAGGGCGGTATTACTGTATTACAGACTGTATGGTACAGGGCGGTATTACTGTATTACAGACTGGTACAGGGCGGTATTACTGTATTACAGATTGTATGTTACAGGGCGGTATTACTGTATTACAGACTGTATGGTAGAGGGCGGTATTACTGTATTACAGACTGTATGGTACAGGGCGGTATTACTGTATTACAGACTGTATGGTACAGGGCGGTATTACTGTATTACAGAGCGTATGGTACAGGGCTGTATTACTGTATTACAGACTATGTTATAAGGCGGTATTACTGTATTACAGACTATGTTACAGGGCGGTATTACTGTATTACTGTATTACAGGCTGTATGTTACAGGGCGGTATTACTGTATTACTGTATTACAGACTGTATGTTACAGGGCGGTATTACTGTATTAGACTGTATGTTACAGGGCGGTATTACTGTATTACTGTATTACAGACTGTATGGTACAGGGCAGTATTACTGTATTACAGACTATGTTACAGGGCGGTATTACTGTATTACAGACTGTATGGTACAGGGCGGTATTACTGTATTACAGACTGGTACAGGGCGGTATTACTGTATTACAGATTGTATGTTACAGGGCGGTATTACTGTATTACAGATTGTACGTTACAGGGCGGTATTACTGTATTACAGATTGTACGTTACAGGGCGGTATTACTGTATTACAGACTGGTACAGGGCGGTATTACTGTATTACAGATTGTA